>NC_088812.1:13886279-13919454 GCF_011386835.1 Chrysemys picta bellii | reverse complement strand
CCAATATTTAAAAAGGGCTCGAGGTGATCCCGGCAATTACAGACCGGTAAGTCTAACGTCAGTACCGGGAAAATTAGTTGAAACAATAGTAAAGAATGGTCCTGCCATGCGGGCAGGGGACTGGACTCGATGACCTCTCGAGGTCCCTTCCAGTCCTAGAATCTATGAATAAAATTGTCAGACACATAGAAGAACATAAATTGTTGGGCAAAAGTCAACATGGTTTCTGTAAAGGGAAATCATGTCTTACTAATCTATTTGAGTTCTTTGAACTGGTCAACAAACATGTGGACAAGGGAGATCCAGTGGACATAATGTACTTAGATTTCCAGAAAGCCTTTGACAAGGTCCCTCACCAAAGGCTCTTACGTAAATTAAGTTGTCATGGGATAAGAGGGAAGATCCTTTCATGGATTGAGAACTGGTTAAAAAACAGGGAACAAAGGGTAGGAATAAATGGTAAATTTTCAGAATGGAAATGGGTAACTAATGGTGTTCCCCAAGGGTCAGTCCTAGCACTAATCCTATTCAACTCGTTCATAAATGATCTGGAGAAAGGGGTAAACAGTGAGGTGGCAAAGTTTGCAGATGATACTAAACTGTTGAAGATAGTTAAGACCAAAGCAGACTGAAGAATTTCAAAATGATCTCACAAAACTAAATGATTGGGCAACAAAATGGCAAATGAAATGTAATGTGGATAAATGTAAAGTAATGCACATTGGCAAAAATGACCCAACTATACATACAATATGATGGGGGCTAATTTAGCTACAACTAATCAGGAACGAGATCTTGGAGTCATCGTGGATAGTTTTCTGAAGACATCCACGCAAAGTGCAGAGGCAGTCAAAAAAGCAAACAGGATGTTAGGAATCATTAAAAAAGGGATAGAGAATAAGACAGAGAATATCTTATTGCCCTTATATAAATCCATGGTACGCCCACATCTTGAATACGGCGTACAGATGTGGTCTCCTCATCTCAAAAAAGATATATTGGCATTAGAAAAGGTTCAGAGAAGGGCAACTAAAATGATTAGGGGTTTGGAACGGGTCCCATATGAGGAGAGATTAAAGAGGCTAGGACTTTTCTGCTTGGAAAAGAGACTAAGGGGGGGATAGGATAGAGGTATATAAAATCATGAGTGGTGTGGAGAAAGTGAATAAGGAAAAGTTATTTACTTGTTCCCATAATAGAAGAACTAGGGCCCACCAAATTAAATTAATGTGCAGCAGGTTTAAAACTAATAAAAGGATGTTCTTCACACAGTGCACAGTCAACCTGTGGAACTCCTTGCCTGAGGAGGTTGTGAAGGCTAGGACTATAACAGGGTTTAAAAGAGAACTGGATAAATTCATGGAGGTTAAGTCCATTAATGGCTAGTAGCCAGGATGGGTAAGGAATGGTGTCCCTAGCCTCTGTCTGTCAGAGGGTGGAGATGGATGCCAGGAGAGAGATCACTTGATCATTACCTGTTAGGTTCACTCCCTCTGGGGCACGTGGCATTGGCCACTGTCGGCAGACAGGACACTGGGCTGGATGGATCTTTGGTCTGACCCAGTACGGCCGTTGTTATGTTTTTATACGTTGCACAGTCTGTACAGCAGTGAATTAGGCCTTGTCTGTTACTTAGCAGCCCCAGCTGTGGGTCAGGACTCTGTGATGCTAGGTGCTGTATAAACACAGGATGAAAAGACTGTTTCTGCCCCAAAGGGCTCACAGTATTCTGTACATGGGGAATTTTTTTTATCAGTTATACAAGTATAAACACCCCTATGGACATTCTTATACTGGAATAAGTGTGTCCATGTGGGGGGTGTGGGTGGGAGGTCATACCTGGATAACAGGTCTAACATTCCCATGTAGCCAAAGCCTTAGAAAGCTCGTTGTTTTCAGGCAGCTCCGCTGCTCCGAGGGAGTTCCTGTTTTGTGCAGTGCGGCAGGTAGCTCTCTGAACCCTA
The DNA here is from genome assembly GCF_011386835.1 of Chrysemys picta bellii. NCBI lineage: Eukaryota > Metazoa > Chordata > Testudines > Emydidae > Chrysemys > Chrysemys picta. Next base: position 13,917,490 of record NC_088812.1, on the reverse strand, counting down.
GGAATGCTGAAGCCCTCGGCTGGGTCTTGATGGGCGAAGCTGGTTTTAAAGCACTAAAACTTGGAGCTGGGGAACCAGCATGAGTCAGAGCGGCCCGTGGTGCAGTGGCTGTTGTGGGGAATAATGATAATACTTTCCTCTTTTCTGGCACCTTTCACTGAAGGATTTGAAAAGGGCTTTTGCAGCATTAATGTACTAATCCTCCTACCCCCACTGTAATAGGTGAGCGTTATCCCTGTTTTACAGGTGGATAATCTGAGGCACAGAGAGGGGAAGTGGCCTGCCCAAGGTCACGCAGTGAGGCTGTGGATGGAACCCAGGTGCCCGGCTTCTCCCTGACAGGCTGATGCCCGGTGCCGAGCCGAAGCGTTGCCAGCCTGAAGGAGGTGGCTGCAACTAGAAAAGTTGCTACCAAATGTGCCAAAGTGGCCTCTGATTCCAGGAACCCAGTTTGAGGTGCCCTTGGGGGCCTAATTTTTTCAGAATTGCTGAGCACCCACCGTTCCCACGACCATCAACTGGAGTTTGGGGGCGCTCAGCACCTCTGAGAGCCAGCCTTGGGGTGTCAGAAGTTGAGAACCCCAAACTCGAGGCCGTGGTTGAAACTTTGAGTTGAAGGAACTTCATGTTCAGTAAGTGAAATGAAAGCCCAGGTATGGGAGCGAACAATGCAATCTGTAGCAAATCCCTACTTGGCAATTTCCTGCTGTGTTTGGGTGGCGGGGAATTACATCGGTTATAGACAGTCTCCATGAAGTGTTATGCTGGAAACATGATTAATCCGTCCTTGGTAGGTAGCAGTTTAATAGAGACATGCATAGGTTTAGTTTTCTGCCGTAGAGCAGGGGGTGGAATAGACACTTTCCTTCCCCCCAGTGTGGCATTTAAAGGGACAATGTCGTGTCGGTTGGATTAGAATGTAGAGGTAAGTGATTATAAAACCTAAGATAAATACAAGTGTCTGCATGAACTTTTAAAGTTCTCAGTGAAAAGTTGTTGCTGTTTGGCTGTACCCATTCTCCTCTGGCAATTTCAGCCCAAACATTGTAGCCCTAGTGAAATGAACTATTATAGGCACGGCTTTAAAGTGGTCTGAAAAAAAGTGTTTCTGAGAGGATGGGGGGCTATCAGAATCTGGGAGCAGCAGCTTTGGTAACCAGTGCTTAAAGTGTGTGCCTCGCTTTTGAATTCTGTTTCTCTGAGTGGGTCTCTGGCCACTTCCTCTCACACACTTTAAGCACTAATTAAAAGAGGAATTATTTATTTCTGCAGTGTTGTAATGTGCACAGTGCTTATCCGACACACACATGATAAAATGGGGCCCTATTCTCGGTTGGTCCTTAGGCACCATCGTAATAAACATGATGGCTATTAATAACGACTAGTCTAGTTTCATTGTCTAAGCCGAGGGAGGTGCAGAAAACAAAACTTGTCCAGTTTCAATGCGCTAAGATTATGTTGGTAAGGAAACTTATTTTTTAAAAACAAGACTTTAATCTGATGGTGATTTAAAAAATATATATGTTTCTCTGCCTGTAATCTAAGGTGTGTGTGGTTGTCAGAACCTCACCTTAGACTTCTGGCTTTCAGGACGGATGGGTTTTGTGTGTTTATCCCCAGCCTGGGAATCAGGAAGTCTAGATCCAATTCCCAGCTCTGCCCTAGATGACCTTTAGGAAAGATGCAGACAAATTGGAGAGATTCCAGAAGAGAGCAACAAAAATTGTCAAAGGTTGAGAAAACCTGGCCAATGAGGAAAGGCTAAAATCTTGAGAAAAGAAGACTGAGCAGGTGACGTGATAAGTCTTCAAATATGTTCAGGGCTATTATAAAGAGGACGATGATCAGTTGTTCTCAGTGTCCACTGAAGGTGGGACAAGACATGGTGGGTTTCATCTGCAGCAAGGGAGATTAGGAAAAACTTGCTAACTCTAAGGGTAGTTAAGTACTGGAACAGGCTTCCGAGGGAGGTTGTGGGATCCCCATTGTTGGAGGTTTTTAAGAGCAGGTTGGAGAAACACCTGTCAGGACTTATCTAGGTTTACTTGGTCCTGCCTCAGCACAGGGGGCTGGACTGGATAAACTCTCGAGGTCCCTTCCAGCTGGACATTTCTATGATTCTATGTCCTTGGGCAAATCACTTCCCCTCTCTTTGCTCATTTCCTCATCTGCATAAGTGGGAACATGCTACTGACTCATCTCAGGGGAATGTTGGACTTGTTAATGTTTGTAAGGTGCTTAGATGCTGCAGTGAATGGGGAGGGGAGGGGCCTATAAATTCCTAGATAGAACTTGAGATTTCCCAATCGTTAGCACCTGGTTCAGTAACATCAAAAACAGAGAGAGAGAGAGACACCCCGGACAGTGGGAGACAGGCACCTCACTATGCTCCTGAAGAACTTGCCTGTGGGGTTTTGTGGCAGTAGATCTATGTGACATCTAAGAAGGTGTAAATGAAAGTAACTCCCTCTGTAACGCATCTTTAGCTCCTTCCCTAGACAGGAGCAGCCGGAGAAAAGCAGGTAGGCCCTCGGGGTGGCGCCTTATTGGCAGAATGGCACCTCTTAGGCCACTGCAGTGTGTCTGGGGCAGAAGTCCTGGTGAGGGACTTAACGCAGAACCTCCCCCAAATTAGAGCACTCCCGACAGTGTCTCGGGTAGCTCTCCCTTTGAATATTGGCTAAGGAAGGTTTCTTCCTCTATCTGGAGGAAAGGAACCATGTCAGATGCCTTTCAAAGTGATGTTGGGGTTGCTGTTTATCATAAGCAACTCCGCATTCTCTTTGGAAACCTCCCATCTGTGACCTGGCTTCTCTGACTGTGCCCGAGAAAGGTGTGGGGGGAAATCTCTTGTCTTGGTTCAGAATGTCCGTTTTCTCAATCCCCTGCACCTTCTCCTGTTCTCTAAGCCCTAGTGAACCCGATTAAAAGACAACCTGACCTACTTCTGGCTTTTGAGTTCGTAAGCAAAAGTGAGGATTTCTCCTGCTGAACCTGAGTGTGGGTCGCAGCCGCAGAAGCATTGATGAGATTTCCAAGAGGGTTGCAGTGTCAGAATGCTGGGATTCCCGTGTATGCGGCTTGTCAATAGGGCACATGCTGATGTCTTCGTCTGTAGACAGCCCAATTTCATTATGTATTGGGAGCGCATACTGGGTTTGTGCACTGCAGACTGAGTCACTCCCATTGAATTCCCCCTCCTGATTATTGAGTGTGGGCAGATGCACCTACTCATTAGACCAGCCCTCTTATATATTTTTTAATGAAGTTTTAAAATCTTTCGATTGCTTTGACATCCTTTTCTTTGAGAGCCTCATTTCTCCTGAGCCGAGTTTAGACCCAGAGCCCCTTTATTAGGGGAGATATCTCCTTGTGGCTCGGAAACTGACCTGGTTTGGAAGACTTCGTGCTTCTGATCCTGCTTGAAAGTGTGGCTTGTTGTCTTTGTATCAAACCTGGCAACATCCAGAATGATTTGGCATTGCGGGACAAACTCGCTGGCCCATGTTAAGGCTGTGTCTACGCAGCAAAAGCTGTGCATAATTGCGTCCACAGTATCTTGGTAAAAATTCATACCCCTCACTGTTCTAGTTATACCAGGTTAGGGTGACCAGATGTCCCGATTTTATAGGAACAGTCCCGATTTGTGGGTCTTTTTCTTATATTGACTCCTATTACCCCCCACCCCCTGTCCTGTTTTTTCACACTGTCTGGTCATCCTATACCAGATCAAAAAAATGTTTGTAGGCAGCCTTTAAAGTGCTTTGAGGCTCTTGTTTGGAAGCTGCTGTAAGACCCTCCTTCCTATTCGACATGTCATAAAATGAATGCTGTAGACATAATGGTTGTGGGGAATGCAAAGGAAACCTTGGTCAGAATCTTTAAGGCTTGTCCTGCAGGCAACTAGAGGCATTTTCCCACTTCCACAGCCCAATGTAATTAGTTGTCTGGGGTTGCGGACAGGTGGATTTGCAAAATAACCCCTCCCCCGAAACAAACGCTGGTTCTTGCCTTATCTGTAGGTCTTCCAGGGGCATCTCGTGGTTATTGTAAAGCATTTAAGGGTGCTGAGCCGCTTGGATTGCTAGAATGGCTGAATGTTCCCAGGCCTAGTGAATGGGGCTGTCTTGTGCTGCCGAAGGAACCCGTCTTATTTAAACGGTAAAGCAAGTGAGGGGAAAACGTTCTGAGTTTAAACAACGAGGAGTCCTTGTGGCACCTGAGTTTAGTTCAGGTTTCCTGGCTTGGCAGCCAGCCTCTCTTCAGGGCAGGGGTATTGGCTTCCTCCTGGGCTTGTCTGCAAAATGCCCAGCAGTGCTATAGACATAATACATATTTCATTACTTTATATATAGCAATTCTCCAGGGCTCTGAACAAGCCAGGCGTCTCCCCTGGCACAGCTCTGCCAGTGAAATGTATCACTGTTCCCTCTTAACATCTTTCTTTTTTTTTAATGACTTGCCAAAAAAAGCCCCAACTTTTTCATGTAAAATAGGAGACTATTTTAAAATTGCAGTAGCACAAAAAAAGGACCCGTCCCCCAAGGCACAAACCTTGAACCCCTCCCCCCACAACATGGGCCACTGGTGATTTTTGTTGTATTTAAATTGTCAGTTGTCCCTCTCAGTGCAATCGAAGGTTAAGCTCAGTTAGGTCAGGCCATCCTGTAGTGCCTTTCAAGATGGGTTCTTCTTCGAGATGTGTTGCTCATATCCATTCCATTAGGTGTGTGCGCGCCGCGTGCACGATCGTCGGAAGATTTTTACCCTAGCAACACCGGCGGGTCGGCTGTGGAGCCCCCTAGAGTGGCGCCTTCATGGCGCTGAATATATACCCCAGCCGACCCGGCGCCCCCCCAGTTCCTTCTTACCGCCCCTGACGGTCGTTGGAACTGTGGAGCGCTGCTTAGCTGTTCTCCACTTTCCCTAGCTTTTCTTGTTGTATCATAGTTGTAGTTATAGTTATAGTTTTAGAGTTTGTTGTAAGTTAGTTAAGTAGTTTTAAAGTTGTTCTAAATAGTCCAGGGGGTTAAGGGGGTCGTCTCCCCCCTTTCTCCCCCGGCCGCGGGGCCGGGCTCATGCCCAACGCTCCCGGCTTCAAGCTGTGCGCCTCCTGCGCTAAACCTATGCCCACGAGCGACCCGCACGAATCTTGTCTGAAGTGCCTGGGAGAGTCACACCAGACAGACAAGTGTAAAATCTGTAAGGCCTTTCGTCCGAGAACGAAGAAGGAGCGGGACTTTCGGCTCAGGCAACTTCTGATGGAGGCGGCTCTTAGCCCGGACGCTCCTTCCACGAGCAAGGCCCCGGCACCTAGCACCTCGGTGCGCAGTGCCCCGGCGGCACCGGCTGCGACGACCACGCGAGTGGCGTCAGACAAGCCTCCCCGGCACCGGACCTCGTCGGCACCGCAGACACAGCAAGTGCCTCGGCGCCGGTCCTTATCCCCAGGGCACAAAAAAGCCCATAAGACGGGGACATCAGTGCCGAAGACGCCAGCTCCCCCAGTGTCGGGGGTAGAGCCGCGTCCACCGGTGGAGCAACGGAAACAGTTGCCTCCGGCACCGTCGACTCCGGCGCCGAGGCCGTTGAGTCCGGTGCAAATAGCGTCTCCCCCCAGGCCGGCGGTGATACAGTGCCTCCCGTCGACTCCAGAGACCTTCGCGGCGGCGAGAGACTTAATAGCTCTCACGGAGCCGGCACCGCCTCAGCCACCGGCACCGACTGCACCGTTGCCTCGCCCGGTCCAGTCGAGGGGGAAACCTGCTTTGATGCGCCCACCATCACAAGGGCTGGAACCTCGGCACCGGTCCAGGTCCCGAAGCAGGTCCCCACGCCGCTCGCAGTCCCGGCGCCGAATATCGTCTCGGCACCGGTCGTACTCGCGGCCAAGGTCTACTTCGCGGCACCGTTCTACGTCTCGGCACCGCTATGATCGTCGGCACCGATCAACGTCGAGACGTAGTTCTCGGCACCGCTACGGTCGGCGCTCGACGTCGAGGGGTCGCTCCCGGCACCGGGCATACTCCAGGTCCTCGTCGAGGTCTAGATCCGACTCCCGGCACCGACGAGGTCATCGGCACCGGTCGCGGTCCCGGCACCGATCGCCGGCACCGCGCAGAGATAGATCATCTCCGGACCGGCACCGTGCGGCACCGCAGCCCACCGGGATGGTTTCATCTCTCTCGGCACCGCCATGGCCGTCTAGATCGGTGTCTCGCTCCTCGGAGGACTTGTCGAGATCGGCATACCCCCCTCAAGGGCGCGCCGATGAACAAAATTTCGGCCACTGGCAGGAGATGGCAGAGGACCAATCTCATGGACCATCTCACTGGTCGTTTTGGACCCCGTGGGCATACCACCAAGAACAAGGGGCTCCAATACCATCGACCTCTCGCTCGGGTCACTCGGTTAGAAGGGCCCCAGAATCCACCATCTCTCGGCCTCCGCCAGGAGGCATGGAGGCTTCGGTGTCCACGCCACCCGACACCAGGGACCCAAGTGCAGGTGATGCCCCGGCCCAAGAGCAAGGGGATCAGGACCCCCCCTTGGATCCGGTACCACCGGAGGCATCCTCTTCCTCCTCTCCGGACGAGGCAGTGGCGGGCACTTCATGTACGGGTCCCCCTCCGATAGATCTTCGGGCTCACCAGGATCTCCTGCGTAGGATGGCCCGTAATATGGACCTGCACGCGGAGGAGATAGTGGAGGTGCACGACCCGATCGTGAACATCCTTGGAGCAGATGCCCCATCGAGGGTGGCGTTACCTCTGATCCGCACGATCCAATCGAATGCGGATACGATATGGCAAACTCCTGCCTCCATTCCACCCACAGCGAGAGGGGTGGAAAGAAAATACTTTGTCCCCTCTAAGGACTATGGGTACTTGTACACCCACCCCCAACCGTGCTCACTGGTGGTGGAATCAGTGAATGCACGAGAGCGCCACGGCCAGCAGGCTGCAGCGCCTAAATCAAAAGAGGCTAAGCGGCTCGACCTGTTTGGCCGTAAGGTCTACTCAGCCGGAGGGCTACAACTGAGAGCGGCGAACCAACAGGCGTTACTGAGCCGCTACAATTTCAACTCCTGGAACTCTATGGGGAAGTTTAAGGAGTTGATTCCCCAAGAGTCCAGGGAAGAGTTTGGAGCCATGGTAGAGGAGGGCAAGAAGGTGGCTCGGACCTCCTTGCAGGCCTCCTTGGACATTGCAGATTCAGCGGCGAGGACCCTGGCTTCGGGCATCGCTATGCGCAGGATCTCCTGGCTTCAGGTTTCGGGTTTGCCTCCGGAGCTGCAGCAAACCCTACAAGATCTGCCTTTTGAGGGGCATGGATTGTTCTCGGATAAGACGGACTCCCGCCTGCAGAGCCTCAAGGACTCGAGAACAATCATGCGCTCCCTGGGGATGCATGTTGTGGGCCCCCAGCGCAGGCCATTTAGGCCGCAACCTCAGCGCTTCTACCCCCCCCCCGCCTCGTCAGAGACAAGACTCGGCCCGGAGGCGAGGGCGAGGTGGTAGAAGAAGGTGGACCGGCCCTCAACCCGGCCAGAACCAGGGGCCACCTCGACCACCTTCAGGCCCCAGGCAGAACTTTTGAAGGTGCGGTCGAGGACGGCGCCCCAGTCATCCCCCAGGATCCAGCCCCCTCCTTTCGGGATCGCCTCTCCCACTTCCACCGTGCTTGGTCCCTTATAACTTCGGACCGTTGGGTCCTCCGCACGGTGGAGAGGGGATACGCTATCCAGTTTTCTTCTACCCCCCCCTCCTCCCCCCCTTCCCCGTCCCTCTTCAGGGACCCTTCTCACGAGCAACTTCTTATACAGGAAGTTTCTACGCTCCTCGCTATGGGGGCCATAGAGGAGGTTCCAGTGGAATTAAGGGGCAGGGGATTCTACTCCCGTTATTTCCTCATCCCCAAGTCCAAAGGAGGTCTGCGACCCATCTTGGACTTGCGCGGACTCAACAAATTCGTAGTAAAGTTGAAGTTCCGCATGGTCTCTCTGGGGGCCATTATCCCTTCCCTCGATCCTGGAGACTGGTTTGCCGCCCTCGACATGAAAGACGCATACTTTCACATCGCAATTTACCCGCCTCACAGACGCTTCCTGCGATTCCTAGTAAACAAAGTGCACTATCAATTTGCAGTCCTTCCCTTCGGCCTATCCTCGGCCCCAAGAGTGTTCACGAAATGTATGGCTGTTGTGGCAGCGTACCTTCGTCGGCAAGGGATACAGGTGTTCCCGTACCTAGACGACTGGCTGGTACGCGGTCGTACCAAGGAACAAGTTCGCGCTCACATCCACATAATAGTGCGCACATTCAACAAGTTGGGTATCCTACTCAACAAGGACAAATCCACTCTAGAACCTACCCAGAGAATAGAATTCATCGGTGCGGTTCTAGACTCCAGACGCGCACAAGCCGTCCTGCCAGACAATCGCTTTTGCACCATCACGAGCCTCGTCCAGGGACTCAAGGCCTTCCCAACTACCACGGTGAGGTCGTGCCTTACCCTCCTGGGTCACATGGCTTCATGCACGTACGTAACCAGGCATGCCAGACTTCGGCTTCGCCCACTCCAGACCTGGGTGTCATCAATATACCGCCCACATCGGGACACCCTGAATATGGTGGTCACAATCCCGAACTCGGTCCTGACCTCCCTCACATGGTGGCTAGATCACAATGTGGTTTGCGAGGGGATGCCGTTTCACGCCCCACAACCCTCTCTGCACCTGGTCACAGACGCTTCATCTCTGGGTTGGGGCGCCCATCTCAACGAGCACCATACCCAGGGCCTGTGGACTGCACCTCAGCTAGCCCTACACATCAATGTTCGGGAACTGATGGCGGTGCGCCTGGCGTGCCAGGCATTTCTCAATCTCCTACGTGGCCGCTGTGTGTTAGTTCTCACCGACAACACCACGGCCATGTTTTACATCAACAAGCAAGGAGGAGCACGTTCGTCAATTCTATGCCAAGAGGCCATTCGCCTGTGGGACTTCTGCATCGCCCACTCAATCCATCTCACGGCATCGTTCCTCCCTGGAGTCCAGAATACTCTGGCGGACCGGCTCAGCAGGTCCTTTCAAACGCACGAGTGGTCTATCCGTCCGGACATTATACATTCCGTCTTCCAGAAGTGGGGGTTTCCCCACATAGACCTGTTTGCATCTCGAGACAACAGGAAGTGCCACGTGTTCTGCTCCCTGCAAGGTCGAGCTCCGGGCTCCCTCTCGGATGCGTTTCTCCTTCCCTGGAAAGACCACCTGTTTTATGCCTTCCCTCCGTTTCCTCTGGTCCACAAGGTACTGCTCAAATTGCGCAGAGACCAGGCACAGGTAATTCTGATCGCTCCAGCGTGGCCGAGACAACATTGGTACACCACGCTGTTGGAACTCTCGGTTCGGACACCGATCCCGCTTCCATTGTATCCGGATCTCATCACGCAGAACCACGGCCGGTTGCGTCACCCCGACCTGCAATCACTCCACCTCACGGCGTGGCTGCTCCATGGTTCACCCAGGCAGAGCAACAGTGTTCTCACTCTGTCCAACAGATTCTGCTGAGCAGTAGGAAGCCCTCAACACGGACCACATACTTGGCCAAGTGGAAGCGGTTCTCCTGTTGGTGCGAACAGCGAGCCACGTCCCCGTTGCACGCACCTATCCCTCTCATTTTGGAATATCTCCTCTCCCTAAAACAGCAAGGGTTGGCGATATCTTCAATTAGAGTTCACCTGGCCGCTATATCGGCCTTCCATCCAGGGGAACTCGCGTCCTCGGTATTCTCTAACCCGATGGTCGTTAGATTCCTCAAGGGCTTAGACCGGACGTACCCACAACAACGTCAGCCCGTTCCGTCGTGGGACCTCAACCTGGTTCTCTCCAAGCTCACAGGTCCTCCATTCGAGCCACTGGCCACCTGTTCACTTCTGTACCTGTCCTGGAAGACAGCCTTCCTCGTAGCCATCACCTCAGCAAGGCGCGTTTCTGAACTCAGGGCGCTTACATCCGAGCCCCCTTACACAGTTTTCCACAAGGATAAAGTGCAGCTTCGTCCACATCCTGCCTTTCTCCCTAAGGTGGTTTCTCCTTTTCATATCAACCAGGATATATTTCTCCCGGTCCTTCATCCTAAACCACATGCTACTCGCCAGGATCAACGTTTGCATTCTCTGGACGTACGCAGGGCCCTGGCTTTCTATATTGACCGCACAAGGCACTTTAGAAAGACGACGCAACTCTTCGTTGCAGTGGCCGACCGAATGAAAGGCTCACCGGTCTCCTCACAACGCCTATCCTCCTGGATTACGTCTTGCATCCGGACTTGCTATGACCTGGCAGGTGTCTCAGCACCGCACCTCACCGCTCACTCCACGAGGGCCCAAGCTTCCTCGACGGCTTTCCTGGCGCAAGTTCCGATACAGGACATTTGTAGAGCTGCGGTTTGGTCGTCAGTCCACACATTTACAGAACACTATGCACTAGTGCAGCAGTCCAGGGACGATGCTGCCTTCGGATCAGCAGTTTTGCACACAGCAATGTCTCACTCCGACCCCACCACCTGAGTTGGGCTTGGGAGTCACCTAATGGAATGGATATGAGCAAGCACTCGAAGAAGAAAAGACGGTTACTCACCGTTGTAACTGTTGTTCTTCGAGATGTGTTGCTCATATCCATTCCAAACCCGCCCTCCGTCCCCACTGTCGGAGTAGCCGGCAAGAAGGAACTGAGGGGGCGCCGGGTCGGCTGGGGTATATATTCAGCGCCATGAAGGCGCCACTCTAGGGGGCTCCACAGCCGACCCGCCGGTGTTGCTAGGGTAAAAATCTTCCGACGATCGTGCACGCGGCGCGCACACACCTAATGGAATGGATATGAGCAACACATCTCGAAGAACAACAGTTACAACGGTGAGTAACCGTCTTTTGGCAATGCAGGAGCGTGGTGGGGGTTATAACTGAACGGCTGCTGTTATCTCCTGTTTTCGGGTACGGAAGAGTAGTCTCTCCATTCTCATACAGTGGTTCCCTGGTTCTTCCTGCATTGTTGAAAAGAGGGGTGCTCCCAATATCAGGGTTTCTAAACTCACAGCTAAACATTAAACAATTGCCTTGAGATTAAATATACTCAGCTGTATTGTGTCACATGCTGCAGGATACTCATGCCTGAAAGATAGGTCTCAGTCTGTGGCTTGAACTGCTGGAAGGACTAGATGGAGTAGATGCGCTGTGTCTCAGGAGTGACTGGATTTGCCAGTTTGATCCTTAAAAGCAGACTGGAGCCAGTATACAATAACACACAAGAAAACAGGGAAAAATCCCAGGGCTCCCGAAAGGGAGGGTCGCGACTGGAATACTCTGTGTCAAACCTCGGTTGGGTCATGTGTGTATGTATCTAGCAGCAGCAGCGGTTCTGTAGCCTTTTCCAAACGTTTAAAGGGCTGCCGTCAACTTGAAATCTAGTCATTTTAAAAACATGAGGTGTTTTGGGGCCTACGCCTGTCTTCGTGTCTCCCCTGCCAAAATCAGTGAAACTGTGGCGTGGTCTTTGGTTTCTTCTCCCCACTTTGCAGTGGGGCACTGAACACAGATCATCCACTAGGATCAGACTGGTATGTCCCTTGTGGTCTATTTCTGTGCATATGCTAATAACTGGGTAGTGCTTCCTAAATGACGCCAAGGTAGCATTGATTTGGATATCTGGCCTGCTTTCTGCTTTTGCTGCACCTCAGGGCATTGATGTTTTCGGAGTCGCACCTTGCCTTTGAATAATTTCTGGCTGGATTTCCATGGATAGAGATTGTGCTATGTGACTTATTGCTTAAATGAGCCTCTGTACCAGCTGACTGTAGGATAGTTAAAGTAATGCTGATTTTTTAAAAAGGCTCCAGAGGTTATCCTGGCAATTACAGGCAGGTAAGACTCTCTTCAGTACCAGTCAAATTGGTTGAAACTACAGTAAAGAACTGAATTATCTGACACGCAGATGAACGTGATCTGTTGAGGAAGAGCCAATATGGCTTTTGTAAAGGGAACTCATGCCTCACCTACCTATAGGAATTGTTTGAGGGTGTGAAATAACATGCGGGAAAGGGTGAGCCAATGGATATAGAGTACTTGGACTTTCAGAAAGCCTTTGACAAGGTCCCTCCCCAAAGGCTCTTAAGCAAAGTAAGGAATCATGGGATAAGAGGGGCGGTCCTCACGTGGATTAGTAACTGGTTAAAAGCTAGGAAACAAAGAGTAAGAATAAATGATCAGTTTTCACAGTGGAGAGAGGTAAGTAGCAGGGTCCCCCAAGGATCTGTACTGGGACCAGCGCTGTTCAACATATTAACAAATGATCTGGGAAAAGGCGTAAACAGTGAGGTGGCAAAGTTGCAGACAATACACAATTACTCAAGGTAATTAGGTCCAAAGCTGACTGCAAAAAGTTACAAAGCTATCTCCTAAAACTGGGTGAGTGGGCAAAAAACAGCAGATGAAATTCAATGTTGATATATGCAAAGTAATGCACATTGGCGAATATTATCCCAACTACCCATACAAAATGATGGGGTCTGAATTAGTTGTTACCACTCAAGAAAGAGATCTTGGAGTAACTGTGAATAGTTCTCTGAAAACATATGCTCAGTGTGTGGTGGGCAGTCAAAAAAGCTAACAATGTTAGGAACTATGAGGAAAGGGATAGATATTAAGACAGAAAATATAATAAATGCTACTATATAAATCTGTGGTTTGCCTATATCTTGAAAACTGTGTGCAGTTCTGGTCGCCTCATCTCAAATAAGATATATTGGAGTTGGAAAAAGTACAGAGAAGGGCTAATTAGGGGGTATATAACAACTTTCATATGAGGAGAGATTAAATAGACATGGACTGTTTGGCTTGGAAAAGAGACGACTAAGGGAGGATATGACTGAGGTCCATAAAATCATGACTGGTGTGGAGAAAGTGAATAAGGAAGTGTTATTTACTCCTTCACATGACACAAGAACCAGGGGTCAGCCAATGAAATGAATGGGCAGCAGGTTTAAAACAAACAAACGGACGTACTTCTTCACACAACATACAGTCAACTTATGGAACTTGTTGCCAGGTGACGACATGAAGGCCAAAAGTAGAACTGGGTTCAATAAAGAATATGATCAGTTCACGGAGGCTAGGTCCATCAATGGCTATTAGCCAAGATGGTCAGCCATGCAACCCTATGCTCTGGGTGTCCCTAAACCTCTGACTGCCAGAAACTGGGAATAAGTGACAGGGCAGGGATCACTTGATAATTGCCCTGTTCTTTTCATTCTTCTGGGGCACCTGGTACTGGCCACTGTCGGAAGACAGGATACTGGACTAGATGGACCACTGGTCTGACTCAGTATGGCCATTCTTATGATTTCTCCCTTAATTGTGGTCTCGAACGATCTCATGTTCTTTGCAAAGGAGGCTCAAGGTGGTTTCCTTCATAGTATTCTCCGTCTTTGCTGGCTGTCCGGCAACATTGTGATGCTCGAACTCTTTACAAGGGGCAGGACCCATTTTTCCTACCACCTCTGTCACCGGTGACCCTTGATCTTCATGTTTGACAGAAGGCTGCCCTGTTGTGGCCTTGATGTAGTGAATCTGGATGGAAAATGGGAGAAGCGAAAGCTCAAACCAAAAAGTACCATCAGCATCTTCCTGGCCTCGATTTAAAGCCTGGCTATTTCTAGAAGTTTGCAAATCAATTTGAAACAGGCTCAGCTAGAGAAATGGGTCAGTTACTGTGGTGGGAAACTATCGCTGTTGCTGCTTCCCCATGGATAATGTGCCTTTTCTCTGCTTCTGTCCCTTAATGATGCAACTCCAGCGTCTGGCTAAATATACCCAGCTTTTTCCCCACTCCTCCTCTGACTCATCTGAGCATAGGATTTTCCCAAAAAGATGGGTCCATGCATCGAACACGGGCTTCGTGTGCTCAGATCCCAAAGGCAATGGTGGTGTTATTTGGTTTGTATTATGGTAGTGTGACGAACTGGGCCTGTTCTCACTGTGGTCTGTGAATGCTGACAGGGGAGTGTGGCTGGGATAGTCTGCATTGGGGGATGGGAGTCTGCCCGAGGGCGCATACCTGAGTGTGTAACATGAGAACCCAGGAAGGGGTTGAAGGCCAGGTGACTCCTTAGCCCGGGAAACTGGACAAAGGCTGTGGGAGGGGTCGCTGGAGGCAGAGTGCTGGAAGCGAGCTGGAGAGATGGCTGGGAGGCAGAGATGGCTCTGACCCCCCCAAAGGGGGGTGGGCTGGGATGCCCTGGGACCCCAAGCTGGACTTAACTGAGGGGGTCCTGCTGTCTGTGCCTGCAAGACCTGTCTTGGACTGTATTCCTGTCATCCAAATAAACCTTCTGCTTTACTGGCTGGCTGAGAGTCATGGTGAATCGCAGGAAGCCGGGGGTGCAGGGCCCTGAGTTCCCCAATACTCCGTGACAGGTAGCACTTGGAGGCACCAAGCAGGAGCGAGGTCCCATTGTGCCGGGCACTACACAGACACCCGAGATGGTCCCTGCTCCAAAGAGCTTGCAGCATTATTCGGCAAGACAGAGAAAGGATGAAGGAAAAGAAGGATCTCCAACTAATCTATTTTCCCCCATCACTGTAACACCTCACAATCTTTAATGCATTTAGCCTCACAACACCCTAATTAGAGCAGCGCTGTTATCCCTGTTTTACAGATGGGGATCTGAGACACAGAGAGGGTAAGTGATGACCCAGGAATTGAACCCAGAATCTCAGACTGCTGTAACCACCACCCCGACCTTTCTGAACAGAGCAGAGAATTATCCCAGTCCATTAGCAGCTCTCACTTTGTAACCTGTCTTTTAGAAATGCTGAGCAACCCCAGCTCCAGTTGGTCAATGGGAGAAAAGGATGCTCAGGGTCTTTGAAAGCAGGACATTTATCATCATCCCCCCTTCCCCCCCCCCCCAAACTTGACAATTCAAATGTTGTAGAGCAGTGGTTCTCAAACTAGGGCCGCCGTCCCTCGGCCCATGCCGCTTCCTGCAGCCCCCGTTGGCCTGGAGCGGCGAACCGCAGCCAGTGGGAGCCGTGATCGGCCGAACCTGCGGATGCGGCAGGTAAACAAATCGGCCCAGCCTGCCAGGGGCTTTCCCTGAACAAGCGGTGGCCCTAGTTTGAGAACCACTGTTGTAGAGCAGTTTTCATCCCCCCAAAGTTAGTGATGAGCACCCCTTCCCCCATAGAGAAAGGCTGCCCGTCTTTTTAGTTTAACGTTTTGTTTCTCCAGTCTCTGTCAAAACTCAAACAGCTAAAGGCCTCAAATCTGGCCATACCAATGGGCTGAGCCAAGCAGAGAAAATGTTGACTCCCAGGGAGAACGCGTGTGAACACATGTGAACCCCTGTGGCCACGATCAAGTCTGAAGTCGGTTTAGCTCGGTCGCTGAACTCTCTCCATGTCAGTGCCATTATGACATGGATGCAGTGGAGCTGCTCTGTGAAACATTCGGCTCCTCTCCAAGCCAAAGTCTGTCGTCTTAGTTGCCAACTCTTGCAGTAGCTTATAATATTCTTAAAGCCCCTGCTCCTGAAGTCGGGTGATGATGGGAGAATTTCAACTTCCTTTAAGGGGGAAAAAAAGAAAGTGTCTAGCCCTTGTGGCTGCAGAGAAAAGCTTGAAAAGACCAACCCTAAAGTCTCCAGAACTAGAAGGCAAATAAACAGAACCAAAATTCATTCCTCTTAGTTTATTTTAATCTCCATGATTTTTAAGCCACTCGTGATTTTTTGGGTGAGCGTATGATTTTTGAACACTTGGGGATGGCAATAGTTTAGGGGATGCAGTGGGGCCTGGACATGAGCATGTTTGCAGCAGCTTTGGCAGCCAGCTGGCTGGGGGTGGTGGAAGGATTTCCTGTTTTGCTGTGCACCAAAGGGTAGTTCTCTTGTGCAGAAGTACTTTGGCCGTCTGTTCAGCCAGGCGGGTAAAGGTGCCCCTCTCTTGCCTCACCTTATAAAATCATGCTGCCTTTTGAGTTGCCAGTTAAGTGCTGTTCTTCCACCTAATAAATTTGTTTTACAGCTCCGTGGGAGGGGTGGTCAGGTTAATTGCGTGTTACTGCTACTGGCAAATTTAACTGTTTAAATAAAACGATGGGGGGTGGGGTTGTGTCACACTTTCAAATTAAAGTGAGTTGCTATTTTTCCTGTTTAAAACTGAAACTTGCTATTATTATAAACCAGTATCCCACGTCACTTGCTTCTCTGGTAGACGCTCTAGCTCCTCCCACCTCCTAAAGCCTCTTGAGACTTGAACTGGATTTGTGGCTGGTGGGGAACTCGTTAGAAGTAAGGCACAGGGTTTTGGGTTGTTTTCTTCACACAACGCACAGTCAGCCTGTGGAACTCTTTGCCCAAGGACATTGTGAAGGCCAAGACTATAACAGGGTTCAAAAAAGAACTAGATAAGTTCATGGAGGATAGGTCCATCAATAGCTATTAGCCAGGATGGGCAGGGATGCAAAACCATGCTTGGAAGTGTCCCTAGCCTCTGTTTGCCAGAAGCTGGGAATGGGTGACGGGATGGATCACTTGATGAATCCCTGTTCCGTTCATTCCCTCTGAAACACCTGGCTTTGGCCGCTCTCGGAAGACAGGATACTGGGCTAGGTGGACCATTGGTCTGACCCAGTATGGCCGTTCTTATCTTCTGAACGTCAGGTTAATTAGCCATTGGAACAATTTAGGGAGGGATGTGATGGATCCTCCCTCACTTAAAGTCTGTAAATCCAGACTGGGTTTTCTAAAAGATCTGCTCTCGCTCAAACAGAAGTTATGGGCTTGGTGCACAGATTAGTCTTGGCTGAGGGCCTCTGGCCTGTGTGAGGCAGGAGGTCAGATTAAATGATGATAATGGTCCCTTCTAGCCTTAAAATCAATGGATCGGTTGACACAGATCTGCCCCAGAGGCATTTCAAGACATTTAGCTATTGTCTAGAGCAGCATGAGTTACAGTTTGTTGGCTCGTGTCAAGTCTTTTGTTTTAATAGAAGTGGTAGGACTGTCACATGGGTTCTTTGATTATGGGACTCAAGCCAGGCATGAGGATAAAGTTTATCAGCCAGAGAATAACAACGGCTTATTCTTCTCTAGCCCCTTTTGTCTGAACATCTCAGAGCCCTTTACAAAGATGACTGGTGGTGTCCATGTTTTAAAGACGGGGAAACTGAGGCACAGAACAATGAACTGACTTGGACAAATGTCACATACAAGTCAGTGGAACAGAACCCAGAAATCTTGACTCCCTGGTTCCCTTTTCTCACTCCTCATCCATGGCTTGGAATAAAGAACCCAGGAGTCCTGGGTTTCAGTCTCCTGCTTTCAGTCATTAGATCTCAGAGTCAAGGTTGAAAGACAGACTACACTGACGCACTCGCACTCATTGGGCTGGGAGATGCTGAATATTGTTTGTAAATAACATCTGCTGTGGCTATAATATATTAACATCTGGCAGAAGCAACCAATATTTTAACTTTTGTGAGACTGACTCATTTGAATTTCATGGAGATTGATGGGGAAGCGTCATGAAATTTAGCTGGGAAGAGGCCTTAAGATTTTGGCTAAACGTCAGGAATACAAGCTCAGTTGGCACGAATGACTGACGCTTGAGTGGCTAATTACTCACTTTTATGGCTTTTTCCACTTTCCTGGTGTGGTTCACATTGAGAAGTCATTAATCCTGTTCTTTCTGATCACACCGCCTATTACACTGGCAAAAACTCCCTGTCCCAAATGCGGCTTATCCCATTAGGGGACAGAAGTAATCCCCTCCTCCTTAGCCAGAAGGGTGAAGGATGCGGTAAACCGGCTCAGAACACAGAAACCAACCAGTACAATGAATGGGCCCATAGTGTTCTCCGCTGAGCGCATGTTGTGTGCGATATTTAGTATTTCACCTGGGAGGCCTAGTTTTACAGCGTTTTCTGTTGGGCCTGGTCTGCACTTAAAACATATTGGCATAGCTATGTCTAGATAATACTGTGGTCTAGAAAATACGTAGTCCTGCCTTGAGTGCAAGGGACTGGACTAGAAGACCTCTCGAAGTCTCTTCCAGTCTTATGATTCCATGATACCTATGATGATATCTGTGATGTCCGTCAGGGATGTGAAAAAACACAGCCCTAGTGACCTAGCTATGCTGGCAAACCCCCCAGCATGGAAGCAGCTACGCCGACAGACGAGTGCTTGTGTCGGCGTGGCTAGTGTTGTTTAGGGAGGCGGTGTTCCTATACCAGCAGAAAAATTTCTTCTCAGTGTGAGCTGCATCTGCTCTAGCGGGTTATGCCGGCATAGGCTCTGTAGTGTAGACGTAGCCTTAGTGACGCCAGGTCCTTCTCTGAGACCTCGACCTCTGGCAGTGCATTTTCACTGCACCATGTTCTTGGTTGCAGAGCTGGCATTGTGTGAGACTTACCAGAGCGTACCAGCTGGGCTACCTGTCCCAGGGAGGGGTTACGTCTCTGGTTCATTTCTGTGGGGGGCAGGAGGGGGGGTTATTGCACTTGGCTGAGTGGCTTTTTAACCCATCTTTGCATTTAAACTGCTCCCCAGCCTGGCTTAATCCTCCTAGGTCATTGTGGCTCATGTAATGCCAAAGCCCACTGTTGAGGCAGGTGCGTCCTCCTTTCTGCAGCCCTATAGAGAGGCAGTCTGTCTCTCCCGCAGGACTGCAAGCATTTGTGGGTCTGTAGCCAGGGCCGGCTCCAGGCACCAGCTGAGCAAGCAGGTGCTTGGGGCGGCCAAGGGGAAGGGGCGGCACGTCGGCCTCTTCGGCGGCAATTCGGTGGCGGGTCCCTCTCGGAGGGAAGGACCTGCTGCCGAAGAAGAAAGCGGCGCGGTGGAGCTACAGCCGATCGCGATCGCGGCTTTTTTTTTTTTTTTTCCGCCGCTTGGTGCAGCAAAAACCCTGGAGCCGGCCCTGTCTGTATCCAGGGATATTCCAAAGGCAGGATGCGATTCTACAGTGGTCACTGTTCACTGACGGTGAGCCTGATTGTTAGGTTTCCTAGAATGTCTTTGCTAATTATTTGAATCTAAATAATGAAGACTCTCCAATGAAGGCTTCATGGCATTCAAAGCTGACACATACTATCTTGGTACCTAGCAGAGATCACCCCAGTTTGGGACCTTTAATATTCTGCTCTGAATGGGTCCTACTCAGTACAAGCTCCCCATGTTCCAATCAGGCCTAACCCTAAATTGCCGAGGGTGGAATTCCCAGAAAGGAGATTTGGGCTTGTTTACACGAGGAAATTGACCGGAATATCTATTCTGCAATGGGGATTCCAAAGTGGATTAAGCTAAACTGGAAAACAGGCACTCTTATTCCAGATTGAGTGTCCACACAGGGAGTTATTGCAGAATAGCTGTTGTGCTTTAAATTCCCAATCTACCTTATTCCAGAACAATTTCCCCATGTAGACACTTATTCCACGTGTTGAGCCATGCCTAAAGTTAAAAAGCTAGTGGAATGGAGTGGTAAAACTTATCTGTAAAACGTATCTCTGTAGTAATGCAATCCACATCGCTCCCAGGAAACCCAAGGTCTGTTTTCTACAGTTACTGTCTGTTGTAATTTTAGATCTAGGGGGGCGGGATAGCTCAGTGGTTTGAGCATTGGCCTGCTAAACCCAGGGTTGTGCGTTCAATCCTTGAGGGGGCCACTTAGGGATCTGGGGCAAAATCAGTACTTGGTCCTGCTAGTGAAGACAGGGGGCTGGACTCGATGACCTTTCAAGATCCCTTCCAGTTCTAGGAGATAGGATATCTCCATTTATTTATTTATTTTATATGTATTCAGCACATTTTGTACACCTAGTGTCTCTGCTTACAAAACACAGAATGATCTTACTAGGGAGACTTCTAGAACAACTGACAGGGGGATCATAGGTTTAGATATGATGGTGATAGAGACTCAAGATTAAAAGGCTACCATCTATAAAGCAAAGAAGAGAGGCTGCTGGCAATTAGATTTCATAGACTCCTAGAATATCAGGGTTGGAAGGGACCTCAGGAGGTATCTAGTCCAACCCCCTGCTTAAAGCAGGACCAGCCCCCACCTAAATCATCCCAGCCAGGACTTTGTCAAGCCCGACCTTAAAAACCTCTAAGGATGGAGATTCCACCACCTCCCTAGGTAACCCGTTCCGGTGCTTCACCACCCTCCTAGTGAAAAAGTTTTTCCAAATATCCAACCTAAACCTCCCCCACTGCAACTTGAGACCATTGCTCCTTGTTCTGTCACCTGCCACCACTGAGAACAGTCTAGATCAGTGGTTCCCAAACTTTAACAACCTGTGAACCCCTTTCACTAAAATGTCAAGTCTCGCGAACCCCCTCCTAAAAATGACTATTTCCAGGGATTTTCTCCTTTACCTGAGTATAAATTATAAAAGCCGTGATCTGGGAAATATAAAATTTGTTTTTATGATATGCTTATTACACACTATTTATTATTAATTATTGATCATTACAGTATTTTTATTACATTATTAAAATGGCAACACTCTTCCAAGAACTCACTTTCATAGCTTGTATCAATTTGAATAAGCCTGTTATAAGACAAGGCTCCTATGTTTCATCAAGGAGTATCAGATGTGAAACAGTATGAAGGTATTTAAGAAGCCAACTCAAAGAGTTCCTCCTACACAAGCATTCAGATCTTGAGCAGTCCAGGCCAACACCACATGTTACAACAAAGCTTAAACTTGTTCTTCATAATAATTTTAAAAACAATGCTAGCTGCCTATTTCATTTTAAAAACAGCAAAAAATATCCACCGCCCTTTCCATTGAAGTTTAAATCTCCTCAGTGTGATAGATAGGCTTGCTTTGATCTGCTTAGCTCTTGGAAGTCCAGAGGCTCCGGGCTGCTGACCCCATGCTGCCCAGAGTTCCTAGGGACAGCTCTGTCCACCATTAGGGAATTTTTTCCCAAGAACCCCCTGTAACATTTCGCGAACCCCCAGGGGGTCACGAACCCCAGTTTGGGATCCACTGGTCTAGATCCATCCTCTTTGGAACCCCCCTTCAGATAGCTGAAGGCTGCTATCAAATCCCCCCTCACTCTTCTCTTCTGCAGACTAAATAAGTCCAGTTCCCTCAGATTTGTCTCCCTTCATTGAGTATCTGCAAGAGAATTACTCAAATCAGGGATGGAGATCCACCTGGCTTTTTAACAGGAGAGAATCCATTAGAGGATGAATCTATAGGCAAACATCCTTGTTCATAACTGTAGATGCCCACTATGTGCTTTCAACAGTATTTACAGTACAGCTTGGTCTCTTTGTAACATTTGGAAAATTTGGGGGCTGTTCTCATTAATGTTTCATTCTTTAAAATTCCAATAAATAATTAAAGAAAGAAAGAAAGAAACACCCCAGTTCACTGGACTCGGGTTATTTCCGTAATCTCTGCTTCTGCTACAGTAATGTTACTTGCAAGCCTGAAATAGCAGCTGGCAGCCAAGCGCCATCAGCATCACTATAGATAATTCACCTTCACTCTGTGCTTGGCTTTTATATCTTCTTCACACTGTGGTGTCAGATAGCAGCCCAGTGCTTGCCATGGCTAGCCCCTGGTCATAGGAGATGTAAACAATACCATGAAAATCCCTGGTCTGGTTGAGGCCAAGCGGGGAAAGACCTAAAATTAGATACTCAGCAGCTGTGTTTTGGTTTGCCTGCGGATGAGCCTGCATCCCAACGTCCCTTTTGCTCAGCCTTGCTGCTCTGGCACTGAAATATACAACCCCCCTGGCTCTCTTGCTGCTCTGCGCCACAGGGTCAGTTTGGCAGGCAGGAGACAGCCGAGGGTGTTTTGTTACACATGAGCTTTTCAAGAACAAGTCGATTTTCCTAAGATCACGAGGGCATTTCAAAATGAAATATTGATGGAACCGCGGGCCTCTCAATTGTAACACCGTTCCATGTATTTGTGTATGTATTTTTTCTTTATTTAACATCTTCCCTACATTAGCAGTTCACGTGCCAGGTTAAGAATGTGATTTTTTCCATTAGAACTGCATTAACGGTTGAGCAAGCTAGCAAAGAGGAGCCCATTGCAAACAAGAGATGCAGCGGGCTGGGTTGCAATGGAGAGTTCCACTAATATTGAATTTCTGAGAAGTGGACTTTTTTCACTTCCACTGAGTGGCCTGTTAAGTTCCCTTCCCTCGTAATTTTTAAAATCTCACTTTTTACTAAACCCTGGGATATTTGGGAAAACGAAATGTTTACTGACCGTCTCGTTCCCTCCAACACACAGATGGACGTGTTAGTTATTGGGTCACTTTTGAGTAACAGCCACCTGTGCGAGCATGGGGCTAGCTAAAAAGGTAACAAGAAAAGACGTTTTGCTTTCAGGTGTCTCCCCCTGCCCCCCTTGGATATACTTGCCTGGCCAATGCAGTCCTTCTTCTGAAAAAGGTAGGACAAATGTTGATGCCTTTTTAAGTAGCAACACACAGTCCTGGTCCAGGACTCTGGTTCTTAGATGCTACCACCATCCAAATCACGATTGTATTGTTGAGTTCCTAATCAATCAATAAGCAGAGTTTTGGGTGGCTTGGCTGCAGTGTCTCGGCGGTGCAGCTCCGTTTTCTGCTCATCTTTTCTCTGTCTCTCTCTTTCCCTCCTCCCCGTTCCCCTGACTTCGGCGTATGTTCTATTTTTAAACCCTGCTGCACTCTATTGCGGCATTTCTCTTCCTGAATTATTTATCATTGTTTGGAGCTGAATGGAGCAGTACGTTCTTTCCACTGCTCGCTGGGGCCCACGTGTCTGTCTTGAGCCGCTGACAGATTTGGTTCACGTCAAATCACGCTAGCCCCGGCTCGGAAGGGGCCGCACGGGATGACGGGAGTTTGGCCACGACCTGTGCTAACGGGGGATCATTCAGATTTTTTGTAGTTAGTATCGGCTTTGCCAGGGCGGCAGGGAGGGGAGAACGGCTGTGCTGCCCTAGGCTCTGGCTTGCCTTCACAGTGGAGTTCAGTTTCACTGTTTTGACTGCTGACAACTTGCCCTTTGCTCTGGCTGCAGCTCAGGGAGGGAGGGAGAACCAGGAGCCTCTCCCTTGGTCAGGTACCCCACTGCGTTGGGATGCAGATGGGTGTGACGGCTAAAGCTTGCTTTGGGGTCCTTGGTGTGTGTGTGTGTGTGTGTGATTTCATTTGTTTTTTTTGGGGGGGGGCAGTTTTTTCTCTATATTTCCCCTCTTCCCCAAATACAGACCCTTATCCAAAGGAGAAGGGATGTCAGTGTTTAAAAGGAGTGGATGGGAAGGACTTTATTTCTGAGGGATTTTTCCAGCTACCTGCTGAAATTGATCAGTTCCTCTGCCCTCTTTCCCTGAGCGTCTCTCACCACTTCATTTCCTCTCCTTCTGTCTCTTCTCCTCCTCCTGTCCCCGTACCCTCCTTCTGCACCTATTCCCTGCTGGGGTTGGCTTCCTTTTATCATGCTCCCTTCTCCCCCATGCCTTCACCGCAAGGTGGCAGGGGGTTGTCCATGCTGCTGCGTTAGTCCCTGAGTGGCAGGGAAGGAGCTGCACAGGTTCTCTCCTCTGCTAGGGGAGGCGTTGGTGGAGGAGGAGAGACAGCAGCAGCTGTCCTTCCTCCCCGCGTCCCCAGCAGGGGCAGTGACTGCGCTGTGCTGCTGGTTGGAACTGCGTGCAAGAGAAGCCGCTGCACACAGGTGGGGTCCCAGCTGCAGGGTTGTCCGCCAGGAGTATTTCGTAACCTTGGTGCTGCATACAGCCCCTGCCTTGCTCCTCCCTAGCTGTTACCACTCAAGAAGGAGATCTTGGAGTCACTGTGGATAGTTCTCTGAAAACATCC
Organism: Chrysemys picta bellii; assembly: GCF_011386835.1. Taxonomy (NCBI): domain Eukaryota; kingdom Metazoa; phylum Chordata; order Testudines; family Emydidae; genus Chrysemys; species Chrysemys picta. The sequence continues at coordinate 13,893,593 of NC_088812.1, read as the reverse complement.
ACTCAATGTGCAGCCGCAGTCAAAAAAGCGAACAGAATGCTGGGAATCATTAAGAAAGGGATAGAGAATAGGACAGAAAATATCATGTTGCCTCTATATAAATCCATGGTACGCCCACATCTTGAACACTGCATGCAGATGTGGTCGCCCCGTCTCAAAAAAGATATATTGGAATTGGAAAAGGTTCAGAAAAGGGCAACAAAAATGACTAGGGGTATGGAACGGCTTCCGTATGAGGCGAGATTAATAAAACTGGGACTTTTCAGCTTGGAAAAGAGACGGCTAAGGGGAGATATGACTGAGGTCTATAAAATCATGACCGGTGTGGAGAAAGTAGATAAGGAAGTGTTGTTTACTACGTCTCATAACACAAGAACTATGGGTCACCAAATGAAATTAATAGGCAGCAGGTTTAAAACAAATAAAAGGAAGTATATCTTCACACAATGCACAGTCAACCTGTGGAACTCCTCGCCAGAGGATGTTGTGAAGGCCAAGACCATAACAGGGTTCAAAAAAGAACTAGATGAAGTCATGGAGAGAAGCCTACTGAGCAAGGGCAAGCAGCGCTTCGGGGAAAGCTGGGATTTCCACAGTGAGTCTAATCCCCTGTTAGGTGCCACATGGCCTGGAGTCGGAGGAAAAGGTAGAAGATGAGTGTAGTGCAGTGGAGGGAGAACATGCATCAAGTGCAGCGTTCCCTCTGTATGAGGTGTGCTCCGGGGGATAAATCTGTGAGCTGTTCCAGGCCAAGGGAAAGACCCCACTGGCTCTAATGGTGCAGGATCCATCCCCTAAGGCGTGTCGTGGATTGTGGGTGTAGTCAGTAATGGAAAACCAGGGCAGCCCCTTCATTTACACCAGTCCTCGGTGTCAGGCCGAGATTGGACCCCGCCTCTACCGCTGGGAGTCCACCCAGAAACGGTTACGAACCAGAAGGCTGCTTAGCATCGTGTTCTCGTTGGCATGGGTCAGGCACGTCCCTACCAGGGTGCTTGATCGCTAGTGGCACTCCCGTCGTCGTCATGCCTTGGAAATCTTGGTGGGGAGCAGAGAGGCGGGGGGGGGGGGGTGAGCTGAAAGAGCAGGCCAGCCCCATTAATAGTTAAGCAAGATAACCGGCAGCACACTGCCAAAATGCGGCGTGCGCAGCCTGCCGTTAATATCAAGTCTCTGAGTAGCAGACAAACGTGATGCCTTGCAGTGCTTCTGTGATTCACGGTGAGCTGATACTTCTGTTCACTGGAACGCAAATCTAGGGCAAAACACTTTCCTATAGGATCCCAACGAGCAAAGTGCTAATTCTCGCTATGACCTAATTTGAGAATTCTCCTCTCCCACTCTCCGTGGCCAACCCAGCCTCCCTCGAGCCGGCTTACATTTGATAGCTGCGATACGGTGTTCTGGTTCTAGCCCTGTCCCGGCATTGCCCTGAGCTGCCTTGCGCCGCAGAGGTGGCGAGGGAGGCTTGCCGCTTGTTCTGGGTTTGTGCAGCACAACGGTGGCCCGGTGTTTCCTGGTGGCGGGGGTGAGCTGAGGGCAGCTGCAAATCAAACTCCCGGTTTATGGTAGTGCAGGCGAAGGTTGTTGAGCTGGAATCCTGGATGGCCCCGATATTTGGAACCCTCAAATTTACCATGCACCCCATGTGGCTCCTGCTTGGGGCTTCGTCCCTGTTCTCGTGTGTCCTCGTTACAGCCTGCTCTGAAGGAAGCACGCAGCAGGCCGGCAAGTGGCATTGGCACAGGCACACTGGTTTGTGGGGGACTCCGTCACATGCCTGCACCCTGGTTTTCCTGGCTAAGGACAGCTGGAGGCAGCTCCCTCTGCACCGTTCCCAGCCTAGCTGGAAGGGGCTGCTTGAATTATGCTAGATTCCAGGCCTCAGGGTGTTGGCCCCCTCCCTCCCTGGAGATTTGCCCCATCAGGGTCACGGTACCTGGATAACCACTTGGAGGAGATCGTTGTAAACAGGGATACGCTGCAGTTCGCACTGCAGCTGCTGTCCCTGGCGTGAAGTCCAGGAAATCTCTCCCAGTGCAAATAATGGCTTTGCCCGTTTGCACAGGGGCACCTACCCCCAGGGCTGGAATTGGGGCAAATCCCAGTGTAGCTACATGCTGCCTGGAGTCCCGCTGCCCCCTCTGTCTCTTTCCCTCCCGCTGGTCATACGTTTGCTGCAATCGGAACGTGGCTGGCAATGGCCAAGACAGCACAGGCCGCAGCTTGTTCAGCAGTTACTGCAATTCCCCAGCATCCACGGGTGTTCCCCACCAGGACTCTGGGGTATCAAGTGAGATGTTTATCTAAAGCACCTCGCCCAGTTAGCAGCACAGTCTCGCCAGGGAGATTTCCTAGATCCCTGCTGATGGCAAATCCATGGGCTTTTGGTCCAACGGCAACAGGGGCCCAAGATACACCTGCCATTGGGAACCCACAGTACAGGAGAGGCTGCTTCCTGCTTGGATCATGTTTGCTTCCCTTTATTGACGCTATGGAAGAAAACTACCTTGATCAGGAGTGAGACCGCAGTGTGGAGCAGGTGTCTGATCAAGTAAGTGTGGGCCACTGGGTCCGCCTTCCCCATTCAAAGCCCGAGAAACCACAGGGAACTAAAGAGATTGAGGGACAGAATTCCTCATGCAGGCATAGGGCTGGAGTAACCACCACAGCTCCCCCGTACCTGCCATGGGGCGGGGAGGGGTGTCACTGCATCGATGTAAGTGTGGATCTGATGACCCCTCCCTCCGCCAGCCCTCTGGCCCACGTGGCTATTCCCTCCCCCACCACCTCACTCTTTGCTACACTGATCCATGTCTCTGTGTCCAGGGCCTGAGGTTGCAAAGGAGATCTAGCGAGTCTGGCGCCCTGTTCCTGTTCACCTCGCTCCGTTCGGCCCCATCGGGAATATACGACGTGCTGCCGGGCAGACTCCGCTCGCCCCCTGGCTGAGCAGTGTTCGTGCCAGGAGCACCTTCTCCTGGCACACTGAGATTTACGCTGGCTTCCAGTGCATTGCAGGAGCTGGTTTCAACCCAAGCGTCCTTACACAGGTACGGTGCTGCCTGCATAGGACTCTGCCTCTCCTCGCATGACGCTGGAGTAGCTGAGATGTTCACGCGAGATGGGAGGGACCTGGCAGCTGGAGTGCTGTCAGCAAGGGGTCCTCAACTCTGGAACTCGGAGCCCCAGTGGATCGTGGTTCCCAGCCCTTTTCTGGGCTGGAGGGGAAGGGCTGATTAGTAACTGTCACACAAGGTGCCCTTTAAATACATTGAAATCAATAGATGAGCGCTGCCCCTCACCCCAGCTCCTGCAGGGTTTCAGTGGGCCGAGCTAGCCTCGTACGTACAGACCCACCGTGCTGCGGCAGCTTCACGCTGGATGGACGCGGCTGCCCAAACGGGGTTTGCATCAGTGCCGTCTCACCGGTTCAGTGCCAGGACGTGTGAACTTCGTGCTCTCTAGTGCAAACGAAGCTAGAAACTGTACCCCAGGGAGCACCTTGTATTACAGCTCTTGGGATACGCTCAATAACCAGGTGACCCCTTCGGCCACAAGCGGGGAGGGCTGCAAGGGCTTCATCTGCATTTGCATGGGAGGGAAGCTTCATGCCTGGGGGTGCTCTTTGCACCTATGCTGCTGGCTTGTTCCCCCGTATTCCCATGCAACGTGCCAGCAGCCTCCTTGCAAGTCTAGAGCACAAACAATGCCCTTTGCTTCAGCATCTCTCCTGCGCTTCCCTGTCTCTGACCTAGATTTCATGGCGCGCACCCGGGGTCTGAGCAAACGGCGCTCAGCTGTGAAAAGCAGGAGCTGGGCAAGTTCCATGTGGTGCCTACCCGGCCCCCTGCTGCAATCCAGACTGTCTGGGGTAGGGGGGCTGACTCCCTGTCTCTTCCTCCCACCCAGGATTTGCTGCCTCCCAGCTGGGGGACAGGTGCAGCCGAGGAAAGCCTCACACACGTTCGTTTCGTGAAGGGGAAACGCTGCTGGCTCGAAAATGAGGCGTGTATTTAGGCTGCCATCTTTAAAAGGCCTGATGAGCCTGTAGTGATGTGCACCCCTTCCTCCCAGGGCAGCGCTCTGAAAGGTCCCCAGGGAGAAGCACATGCAGGCTGTGGACTCTCCTCCTGCAGGTGGCTGTGCTGAGAGAGGAAGTGGCGCTGGTCAGGGTCTGCAGCACTTTCCTCTCTGCTTTAAGTCTGGCTTAATAACCAGCTGTGGTGTTTAAACCAAAGGGCCCCTGCAGCTTTCTTGGACATGTGCCAGGCCTGGTCACACCCTCTGAAGCATGCGGTTCCTTGAGGGTAGGAAGGCCAGGTAGCACAGGAGGGGCTGGAGGCGTGCTAGGGATTTCCTTTTACCCCACTGCTAATTTTGATGCTGCACAAGCTGCGGTACGCCAGGGGCTGCGCTAAGCTACCCTGAGCCAGAGAGGGGATGGGTTGGAGAGACTCATTGGCATGGCAAAGGAGCCTTAAGCCTGCAGAGTGCGTGATGGGCCAGTTAGCTGGGTCTTCTCTGTGCTGGGCTAAGCTCCCTGGCACACGCAAGGCTTGCCGGTACTTTTCCCAGTACTTAATCCTTTGTCCAATTCTGTAGCTACTCCATGCATGGAGCAGCTTAAGAATCTGGACCCCGTGCAGCCCTGTGAAGTCCTGCTGGCCTGAAGAGCAAAAGATGCTGCCTGGGAGCAAGGGGACCAGAGCGGAGAGCTCCAGGGTTAACCCCAAATCCAGGGAGTTAAAAAATGATGGTGAGTTCTGGGGCTAATCACCGAGAGCCCTGCAGCTCAGCTGGGTTCGGTTGCCACAGGAGTCACTCTGAGCACACGCTCTCTGCCACTGAGCATGTGCCGCCAGACTAGCTTAGTGGTGAGCTGCGCAGAGCGCTGCTGCAGAGCCAGTCAGTCACCGCCTCCCTTAGCTTCGGACTCCTCACAGCTTTGCTGAGACCGGCTCTAGTCCAGAGAGAAATATACAGCCCCTGCCGCGCAGTCGTGCAGCCCCAGGCCCTGGTTCTGCAAGGAGGAATTCCAGTCCATTCAGTTCAAGGGGACGGTGTGTGTATCGAGTTATTCCCTGGGGCGTTCGCAGGATCAGGGCCCACGTTAGGCAGGCAGTGCACACTCCAGGCACATGGGTAGGCTTGGCAGAATGATAACTTGGACTGAGAATATCGATATTTATTTTCAAGCATTTTTTTCTCCACTTTCTGTCAATTTGACATTTTCACAGTTGTGGGAAGTTCTGGGGGGATCAGAAAATGAGGGGGGGTGTGGGACAGTAATTATTTAATGACAATAGATGTGCAGATTCAAAAAGTTAAGATTTATAACCATTTAAAACACAAAGGTGTCGACATCACATATCAGAATGGACAAAGTAAATATCCTTAAAGCAAACTCTAAGAAGAGTTCTCAAGCAGCATTTTTCTTACTTTGCCTACCTGTAAGTTTTGATGATCCTGGGTGGAAATATTTTTTGTTGTTGGTTTGTGTGTGTACAATGACATTGACATTCATGGATGAAAATCGAATCCTTCCAAGCCTACGCAAAGGGTTCCGTTTCAGAAGAGCTGGGATTCATTTCCCTGCTCCGCTTCAGACTCCCTGTGTGAATGTGAGCAAGTCATTTGGTCTTCAGTGTTGCTTGTCAGGTATGGGGGGAAAGTCTTGAAATGATTGGGGTGGGGTGGATTTAAGGGACTCATACTCTATGGATCCGTGTCTTTCCATTTTGCAGCTTCTGATGTAAATGTTTCCTCGGGCAGAGTGTGAGGAGACTATTTATAATTACCAACATCTCGAAAGGTTTTAGAGGGAAGAATGGCTGGTCAAGAATATTCAGGTGTTGTTCACGTGGGCTCTGAGGTACGTCAACACTGCAGAGAAAAACCCGTGGTCCCGAGTCTCAGAGTCCGGGTCAGTTGACTCTGGCTGTGGGGCTAACAAATTGCTGTGTAGACGTTTGGGCTCGGGCTGGAGCCAGGACTTTGAGACCCCATCCCCCATTGCTGGGTTTCAGAGACCGGACTCCAATTGCTGGTTTGAGGCCCACAGTCCAAGCCCTGTGAACCTGAGTCAGTTGACTTGGGCTCTGAGCGACACGGTCGTGGGTCTTTAACTGCAGTGTAGACGTACCATAAGGTGCTGATTCAAGAAAGCACTTTAAACATCTTAAGTTGCATGGGGCTTTAAGCGTGTGCTTAAATTTAAACACCTACTTAAAAAGATTTCTTTGTAGCTCAAGACAGTCATTCATCATCCCACTTCAAGTATGTTGGAATATAAGCACATAAGAACAGCCATACTGGGTCAGACCAAAGGTCCATCTAGCCCAGTGTCCTGTCTTCCGACAGTGGCCAATGCCACGTGCCCCAGAGGGAATGAACAGAACAAGTAATCATAGACTCATAGACTCTAAGGTCAGAAGGGACCATTATGATCATCTAGTCTGACCTCCCGCATGATGCGGGCCACAAAACCTGACCCACCCACTCCTGGAAGAATTCTCTCCCTTGACTTAGCTGGTGAACTCCCCAAATCATTATTTAAAGACTTCAAGTCTCTGAGAATCCTCCAGCAAGCGACCCCTGCCCCATGCTGCGGAGGAAGGTGAAAAACCTCCAGGGCCTCTGCCAATCTACCCTGGAGGAAAATTCCTTCCCGACCCCAAATATGGCGATCAGCTGAACCCCGAGCATATGGGCAAGATTCTCTAGCCAGACCGCCTGGAAAAGTTCTCTGTAGTAACTTTTAATATCCCATCATCGACCACCGTTATTGACTAAAATCACTGCATCCCATCAAACCATCCCCTCCATAAACTTATCAAGCTTAATCTTAAAGCCAGAGAGGTCTTTCGCCCCCACTGTTTCCCTCGGAAGGCTGTTCCAAAACTTCACCCCTCTGATGGTTAGAAACCTTCGTCTAATTTCAAGCCTAAACTTCCCGACGGCCAGTTTATATCCATTCGTTCTCGTGTCCACATTAGTACTGAGCTGAAATAATTCCTCTCCCTCCCTGGTATTTATTCCTCTGATATATTTAAAGAGAGCAATCATATCCCCCTCAGCCTTCTTTTGGTTAAGGTAAACAAACCGAGCTCCTCGAGTCTCCTTTCATCATCAAGTGATCCAGTATGGAATATATGTCAAGGAGCATCAGGAACCAAACAAAACACTCGTCCTGAGAGCCTCAGGACACCTGGGTTCCAGTCTGACTGACACAGACTCCCTGTGTGACCTGCAGCAAGTCCCATTTTCAAAAGCACCTAAGTCCCATTTTCAAAAGTGACACCGCACTTAGGA
>NC_088812.1:13843423-13885779 GCF_011386835.1 Chrysemys picta bellii | reverse complement strand
CTGTGGGAACTATGAAAGCACTGCTGCGTTGCCTAGTGGTTGGAGCAGGGCCAGGGAGTGATCAGGACTCCTGGGTTCTCTTCTGTGTGTGACGGGGAGCGAGTCCCTTCTTCTCTCCATGCTGTGTCAGCCGGTTTATAGACCAGCGCTCTCTAGCACTGGGGGTCTGTGAAGTGCTGGGGCATTGTGGGGAGGAAGGAGCTAGAAAAGGTACCTGATGCTCCGGGGATGGCCCTGGAATAAGACCCTAGACAGAAGTGCAATGTGTCCAGTGGCTTGGAGAGCCAGAGTAACTCAGGAGCGTGACGCAGCCCGATCCCAAGCCCAGCCCCTTCCAGCCCCCTCCGCGTTCAGACGCCCCTTTGTTTGTAATGTGCCAATGCTGCTGCCTTATCAGTTATTTTCCCTTTTCTTTTCCCCTCCTCGTCTCCACCCTGCCCTCCACTAGACTGGTCAGAACGGATATCTAAACGACAGCAGGTTAGTACCATCCAGCATGCTTCACGGCCACACCTGTAGCTTTCTCAGGGGAGGACACGGTAACCCTGTAACAATGCTTTTCTCTGATGTTAACCAACAGACTCTCCAAGGAAGGCTTTTCTTCTAGCTCTCACAAAAGGAGGCAGATTTTTAGGTACCTCTGTGTGGTTTCTTGCGTACGTTGTTCTGCAGCGTGAGCTCGCCCCATGCATGGCTGCTTGTGGAGTCCTTTGAGTCGTATCTTTTGCAACATCCGTTGTTTTTTTTGTCTCCCAAACTAAATTGCTGCGGAGTGGTTTTTGCTGATTCATTCCAAACAAAGGCTGAAGGGTCACAGGGGAAGGAGGGGAGGCGAAAGGCTCCTAGGATCATAACACTTCACGAGCCACATGGTCCCACCTGCCTCTGACACCTGCGTTCTCACGGTGATAAACCCCAGCTGTCTAAGCAGGGATCAAATTAGCATCTCATCACACATGCATCGGTGTTTCGTGGTGGTGGTGTTCGGGGGGGCTGAGCCCTGGCGGTACACGTTCCCCAGGCGTTGCTGCACAGAGCCCAGGGAATCCACTTCAGCCGCATTTTCGGTTGATTTCTTTTAACGGACGGACGGTTCCTTCTGATGAAAGGGGCCAGATTAAAGCCCCTAAGGGCTCTGTGGACCTGCAGAGCAGACAGGCCAGGCCAGGGCTGTGGGCACTTGGTGCACCGGCCGGGCTGTTCCCCAGGTTTGAAGGGGGTAAGTGAACCAGGAACGTTTGGGAGCTGCTGGCCTAGGCAAACACAGAGCTACGTTTCCCCCAGCAGCCGGAGGGTGGCAGGAGCGGGCCTCTAGGCAACAGCTGAGTGTGCATGGCCCATTTGCACACTCCCCGGTTCCTGGGAGGCTGCAGGTGTGAGCCCGGCTTGTGACGGGGGCTTTTCAGAGAGGGGGGTACAAAGTTTCAGAAGGCCCTAAGGACTTCGGGGCCTACGTCCTCAGTCCCGCAGGCCATGGCCCTTGTCTGCGGGGAGCTGGACTGACCTGGAGCTTGGCGGTTCTGTCGCCTGCTGTCATTCAGTGCCCGGCTCTGTCTCGCTCACTCCCCGTCGCCAGACCTCAGGGCCCCTTGGGCACGGAAGCCGAGCCCACCTGTCGTGCAGCGCCGCGGTGGCATCTCAGGCCGCTGTGCTTGCAGCATGCTCCAAGAAGCCGAACAGCCGCTTGGGATTAATCTTTATCCCCTCCCACATGGCGGTTCCTGTAATCTCGGCTTTCTGCCACCGCCATCGGGGCAGCGACGTTCCGGGAGGGGCTGGAGCATCAGGGCTGTGGGAGCAGCAGGGGAAAGGCAGGTCCCCGTGCTCCTTAATGTGCAAGGTTCCAATGAACCCTGGTGCCAGTTCAGCGTTTCAGAACGTTCTCTTCGTGCTGTTAATTAACCGATTCACTGCGAAGCGCTCGGTGCTAATGAATGCTCCCGGAGCTTGACCTGTAGCGAGACTAGCTGAGGGCGCGGCAGGAGACAGCACTGACGGGCAGTTGCTGTGCGGCAGGGTTCGGGCGTGGGCACTGCGGAATGGCTCAGGGTATTAGCAAGGGAGAATCTGGAACCTATCCACTGTAGGTCATCGGGGCCAGGCAGGGTCAGGTCTGGGATGGCTGGGCAGGTGTTCTCACCCGGCCAAAGGAATCGGGGGGATTGCGACAGAGGATTGAATGGAGACTCCCTCCTCCGTAGCTCCGAAAGGGCTCCCCTATCCCGAATGGGATGTGAGGGATGCCGATGGGGGGAGGGGAGGTGTTGGAAGCTCGTCCGGCCCCTGCCCGTGCTGTAATGGGACGGTTCAGCCGTTAGAAACCAAGCAACTCCGGTTCCCCGGCTGTCGGCCAAGCGAGGGCCGCGGAGGGCACCGGCTGTGGTGTCCAGAAGCTGTTTATACTTTGCTTAGCTGGTTATTTGCCCCCACTGTCCCCCCGCCAAGGTGCTGCGGCTTCACCAGTCCACCCCCTCTGCTGCAGACGTTGAGCTCCCGCTCGTACCAGTGGGTCACGTGCAATGTGCAGTGTCGCCCCATGGCTGGGAGCCGGGAAGCGGAGGTGGGCTCTGCTCCGGAGCCTGCATAGCCAAACACCAGGGCGGGGAGCAGCTGCAGCTTGGGGGGATCCCGATCAGCTGGAGCCGGTGTTCCGACGGGTGACACAACTCAATGAAAGCCCCGCCCCTCCCGCGGCATGGCCTCGTGGCACCCATTCATGCCCTCTTGGTTTTGCACAATTCCCCCTCTTTGCCTCTTGGGTCCGGGCTCCCAGCCCAGAGGCCGAGGTGATGCCCATTAGTTCAGCTCTGATTGTGCGTCGGGGCGAGCCCGCAAAGCCCCTCTCTCCAGCCGGATGGCGTTTGTGACAATTCCCCAGAGACTGCTTCTGGTTCCGCTGCCCCACGCTGTCACACTCACATTCACGGTGACCCTTCCTCTGGGGGCAGGACGGCGGGAGTGCCCTGCTGCAGAGTGAAGGGACATTGAGCTGGGGGGGGGGGGGTTAGTGTACGTGGGAGCAGACCCCATGGGGGTCTAGGCCAGTGTCTGCCTCAGAAGGGGAGGGTCTGAGAGCTTGACCATTAGGGTATGTCTGCCCTGCAGCTGGAGTGAGGCTGCCGGCCCAGGCAGACAGGACTGGACCGAGCACACTACAAATAGCGGTGTGGACGGAGCAGCACCAGCAGAGGTGGGCTTGAGCGTAGGTAGCCAGCCCGACTCTCCACCGGTGCCGTATCCACCCAGCTCTTTTCAGTGCACCAGCGGGAGTCTGTCTGCCCAGGCTCGCCCCCAGCTGCAGTGTAGACGTTCCCTTCAGCTCCTGTGTGAGGAGGGGGTTAGCCGGGTGCATGGATCTCTGGCCAGAGCCAGCCCAGTCCTGCTCTCGGGGCGGCTTGTCAGCGGATCAGCGGGCTCTGGGCTGTTCGTTCCCAAGCAGCCGTGCGAGCGAGGCCATTGGGAAAGCCCCGGGGACTCCCGCAGCCCTGCACCACCCATTTCCCGTGTCTGGTGTCGGCGTGCCGGGCTCCGGAACACCTGCTGCCGCTCGCTCTCGTTCGTCTGCTCCCCTCTGCCGGGAGAGGCCGTGTAACCGCTGTGGTCTCTGCAGGGGGAACCGGGACGCTCTGAACCGGGCCTCGGGCAGCCGTCAGAGCAGCACAGAGAGCGAGCTGAAGTCGCTGGAGCCCCGGCCGTGGAGCAGCACAGACTCGGACAGCTCCATCCGCAACCTGCGCCCGCCCGTCACTAAAGCCAGCAGCTTCAGCGGCATCTCCATCCTCACGCGAGGGGACAGCATCGGGACCAGCGCCAGCAGGACGGCCAGGCCAGGTACCGCTTTGCCAGAGCCGGGGCCCTGTCCCCAGGCCCACAGCACAGAGCTGGTGACTCCTGTGTCGTGCGATAGCAAGGTTGGGGAGGGCTAGTGCATCTCTGGGCAGCTACCAGACACTGGGGCCTTATCGAACATGTCACCCTGGGGGGACTGGAACTGGTGAGCTGGCCCAGCCACGTGTGTGTTCCCTGCGGTGCCACGCTCCCATCCCCTGGGCCTGCAGGTCCTGTGGCACCCATTCCTCCCCCTCCGCGGGCTCTCACTGCCAGAAGGGGACTTTGCCCAGGCAAGGAAAACCGTTCTGCACTTTTCTTGCTCTCAGGGGGAAGGAGCCGATAATTAGCTGATCTCGTCAGACTTAACCTAACAGCAGGTCAGATGCTGCCAATTCTTAGAGAGCCACTAATCACAGGCTAGAGTTTCAGACGCACCATAACGGATTTCAACCCCCGTGCCTTGGTGAACAGGCCTGAACTGCCACTGGTCCCTGGCCCGGTGAGCGTGCCGGTTAAGGGCATTCCAGGGGCGTTACCAGCACTCAGACTGGTTCCTTGTTAGAGAGACCAGCCGTATGTCACCGGCAGAAAAAGCAGCGTGCTGAATTTCTAGGTGTCCTCAGGCGTTTTCAGTGGAGAAAGCTGCGGTTTCATCGTCACTTGAATGCGGTGGTGATGGCCGAGTAGCCACATGGCAACTGATAAAAACCTTAGTCAGCGGAGAATGAAATCCTGCTTCCCCCTTCACTGTAACGCTCCCTCCGAAGAACCGCCATCACCGGGCTGTGCTGAGACTCTGAGCTGAGTTTCGATTCGTTAGTTAGTTTAGGTTAGTGGAGATTTACATCGTTTGGCTTCATCGCAACAACTTGCTCCAGTGAAGGAGTAAAGAACTGAGGTTAGAATCTGCCGGGTGTTATTCCAAAGCATAGACTGGCCTTTACAACGGAGCTTTTACCTTGTAACTCCAGGACTGGGCACATCCCATTGTGAGGCCAGGTTTTCTTAAAGTTTGGGGCTAGATTTTCACATGCCCAGCACCCACAACTGGGGCTAGATTTTCACATGCCCAGCACCCACAACTGGGGCTAGATTTTCACATGCCCAGCACCCACAACTGGGGCTAGATTTTCACATGCCCAGCACCCACAACTGGGGCTAGATTTTCACATGCCCAGCACCCACAACTGGGGCTAGATTTACAAACGGTGGGAGCTGAGCTCGTTTGAAAATACGTGTGATTAGCGGCACGGCAGAGGATCTGTTCTTGCTCTTTCTGATTGCAGGGAGCTGTGCGTACTCTTTCCCGCGGCTATCTCTTGGGTACGTGGTCTGATTTGGATTCAGACTTCATACATTGGCTAACCAATTGAAAGTACCGTTTCTTCTTGCTCTGAAAAAAAGTAACTTGCAATTAAAGAAATCAACCTTCTCCAAACCTGCTATTGACAAATGAGTGGGCTTGCTAGTCCCATGCAGGGGTTAGGCAATTATTCTGTAGACTTACTCCTTTTTAAGTCGGGAAAATGTGCAGAAGAGGAGATTATTAAACTCTGCAGCATGTATCCCCGCCACATACCCACCCTGCTGCTTCCTGTAGTATGCAGAGCAAGTCACTTTCAATCATCCACGTATTAGCCCCGCTTAGAGCTGGGGCTCCAGTGAGGCGTACCTTTGTCCACACCTTTCTTCCCTCTCTTGTTCGTTTCTGATGATTGCCCATTGTTAGCTTCTTTATTTGTGAAGGGGATTGCCTTCCGTCTTCCCCTTCTGTGCAAGCACCTGCACAGTTCTCTGCTGAGGCCCCTCTCTGACCCAGTGCCAGAGGGAAAACGTTCCCCACGTTACGTGCACGTGATATTTTATCCCACCAAACGAACGCATCAAATTGCTGCTTTTTCTATAGTAACCACTTCGTGCTGTGGAGACCTCCAGCCAGCAGAGGTCGCTCCTGTTTACCCTGGCTCCTTCCCCAAGCTACGCAGGTGCATAGTTAAGGACCTCGCTCCTGGCTCTGGGCATGTTTTTGCACCCAGTAGGAGCAGGAGAGTTGGAATTGAACCAGATTCTGATGCCAGTAGGGTGACCAGATGTCCCGATTTTATAGAGACAGTCCCGATTTGTGGGTCTTTTTCTTATATAGGCTCCTGTTACCCCCCCACCCCCTGTCCCGATTTTTCACACTTGCTATCAGGTCACCTTAGCTGCCAGGCAGAGCAAAATAGTCGCATTAGCTCCCCCAAGTGTGCCAAGCACTTCACACGTGGAATGCGAGATCCCGGCCAAGCTGCGGTCAGACTAGTTCGCGAACAGACCAAAGGGGGCCAGGAAAGCACCATTTTGTAATGTAACTCATCAGTGCAGCGTTTGAGCACCATAGAAAGCTGTGAGTGCGGGCGCTGGGTGCGCCTACCCTGCGCTCCAGAGATGTACGTGGGCAGGGTCCCGGGCAGGGTCGCACTTGCGTGGCTAGCCCGGGGCTGCTAGTGGTAGCGAGCTAGCTTGCCTACGCGTGGTACCTCCTGCTTGCAGTGTGGACAGGGAGAGGGGAAGTGGCTCCTCATCTGCCGTGATCTAGGAGCACGTTGGTCCCTGCGCCGCTCCCAGAGCAGAAGCTTTCTCGGGGAAGGTTTCCATTTGGCAGACAGACGCAGATGTCTTTATATGGATGAATGAGCCCGGAGGAAACAGCCGGGGGCGGATGGGGACCGGCTCCTAGGTACCGACACTGCCTCTTCTCTCTCCATTCAAGGTCTGTCACTAGCCTCGGAAGCATGCAGCCAAGTCTCCGCGTCCCAGCCTGGCCGAGGGAGCTTCTTGCCATGCACTGTGCAGCCGCAGCCGCACCAAGCACTTCCGCCCACTCCCCAGCAACAGCCGGCGATGAGTAATCACCTGATCTCCCCGGTGAGTCACAGCTCTGTCCCCTCGGGCTCGGCTCCGGAAGTGCAATAGTATTAGCGCTCCCAGCTCCAGAGGCTGAGAATCGGGCTTGGTTGGCAGCAGGTTGGCTCCTGGCTGCAGATGTTTTTGGGGGGCTGCAGTTGCCTCGCTGTGTCTTAAGTTGGTGCTGTGCAAAGCGTCGGTAACGGGGTGCCTGCGGGGAAAGGCAGCCTGCGCCGCTGGTCCAGCCCCCGGATCGGGCCATCGAGTTTGACTTCTAAAGGGGCTTAGGTGCCCAAATTCCCTTGACTTTCAGTAAGTCAGGCCCCCAACGCCCATAGGCTCCTCAGGAGGGAGATGGAGTGTGCATTCTGGTTATATGGGCAGGGCTGTGATCTCCCAGCCAGAGGGGTCACTGCAGTGTTCTGTGGGCTGCACTGCCCAGCAATCCAGTGTCCGTTGTCCTGCCTGCCCTGGTGCTGCCGCTGGGGAACGTGCTGCCAGGCCTGTGGGCGCCTGGCCTCGTGGTAGGGAGGGTTCACGCCAGCCGGACGTTGGGTGTGGATGTAGGGCTCTGCCCTCCTGGTGTAGGTGGGCCCCCAGACCTCGCTGTGTTGCTTTGTCTCCGTGACTTTCCCGTGAGTCACGCCTGTAGAAGTCTCCCGAAGAGGGTAAGTGGAGCTGGTGTCCTGAGCTTTGTATCTGCAAAGTGCCACCGGAGCCATCAGTCCTGCGTGTGCCCCGGGAAGCCCAGAGCGGGTAGGCAAGGCAGAGGGGAAAAAGCGACTTGCTGCAGGCCATAGAGTCAGTGTTGGGAGCCAGGATTCCAGGCCTGTGCTCCGAGCTGGCTCTCTGAAAGCTCTCCATCTGAAGACTCAGAATCCAGAGCCCTTCCCCTGCCGTGGAGTGGGAGCAGGGAGGTCCCCGGGTGAAATTTTCCCTTCTTAGCTTGAGCGTTTCCTTCCTTTGGAGCCCTGGACAGCCGTGCTCTGTGCTGGCACCAGCCTGGTGCTTTCCCCTCCTGAGAACGGGGACTGAGATTGGCAGGGTTGAGCAGCGCGGCAGTGGGATCAGGGAACCTGGCAGCTGTTGTCTGACCTCAGGCCAGGCCGCTTGTCCTGTCCCTCTTAGCTCTTCTATGCAAACACCAGCGAAGGCTGCGCTGTGCCAGCCTGCCCGCACTGCCACCTGTCTGTGCCTCTGCAGGGCACATGGCATTGCCTGGCTCCTCGTTCCTGGCAGTAGGAATGCCCTGGAGCTCTGGCCATACCCCCTCCTCGGAGAATCGCACCTATGCTCAGCTGATGGCCTGAGTAGGCCGGGTTGCCTGAGCTTCGTGACGCAGAGGGCAACTTGCATCTGGCCTGCATGAAAACAAAGACTCATTTGCCAGCTCCCAGTTCCCCTGCGTGCTCGGATCTGCAGCCCCTCTGGAGGGACCGGCAGAAGCTGCTGCTTGTCTGAATTCTCCCGCCCTGCGATCCTGCAGCCGGTTAGCTTTGTCTCCCAGCTGCAGTCAGAGGGAGCAGGAGGTCTGGGATTGAGGCCTGGGGGTAGAGTTCGGTCTCCCGCGTTTTAAAAGGCCCAGGTTGTGACGAAGTGGGACTGTTCTTAATGTTTCCTCTGAATACTGTGTCGGTGCCTCAGTTTCCCCTATGCATTTCTTAAGTCTCTAGGTGGTGGGGAAAGGCCAGTGTGCATAAATCACTGACACTCTGTCTCCCTGGCAACAAATGGCCAGGGCCCCTCCCCCCCCCCCAGGAAATAGCTAAGGGTGAACAAAGAGATCAGGTGACCTCCTGACCCAGGAAAGAGACAAAGCCGAGAGAAGGAGGGGCTGGAGGGGGTTTTGAGAGTTGGAGCTACCTGGGGACTAGGCGTGAGGGCAGACGTGGGTGTCTGGCTCTCTCAACCCCAGAATGGACCCGGCAGAGGGGTCCCATTCGCTGGACCTACAAGCTCTGTTTTAGACCGTGTTCCTGTCATCTAATAAACCTCTGTTTTACTGGCTGGCTGAGAGTCACGTCTGACTGCGAAGTGGGGGTGCAGGACCCTTTGGCTTCCCCAGGACCCCGCCTGGGCAGACTCGCTGTGGGAAGCGCACGGAGGGGCATAGGCTGAATGCTCCCAGGAGAGACCCAGGAGGTGAAGCCGTGTGAACTTCTTGCCCTGAAGACAGTCTGCTCCGAGGGAGAGGAGGCTCCCCAAAGTCCTGACTGGCTTTGTGGGGAGCAGTTCCAGAGCATCGCCCGGGGACTCCGTGACAACTCCGTGACAACTGGTGGCAGAGGTGGGATGTATGGCACCCTGTGAATGGCACTTCTTGCAGTAAGTGACTGGGGAGCAGTAAAACAGAGGGGGGACGGTTTCAGGGGGCGATTAACCCTTAGGAGTGTGTGACCAGCGAGAAGGACTGTTGGAGTAACGGGGTCCCCCCGAGGACTGCAGCGAGCAGTCTCAGGGGCCGAGGAGCCTGCCGCTCGACCCTGGGAGAGAGAAGGACGTTTGCAGTAACAGGGTTCCCCTGGGGATTGCAGCGAGCGGTCCCAGGGGCGGAGGAGTCTGAAGCTCGACCCTGGCAAAGAGGTGGTGACCACGAGAAGGGCTGGCACACTAGGGGTTCTTCCTGAAAACCGTGGGGGAGCTGAGAGCACACGGGCCTGTGAGTCCAAAGCAACTTGGGAACAGCGGAGTGATGGCCTATCACCATCTCCTTAAGAAGGACATTGTCATCCTGTGCAAGAAGAGAGGGTTACACATTGGGAAGTTCACCAAGGCCCAGTTAATCGTGCAGCTGGAGGATGAGGACCACTCTAAGGAGCAGATTCCTGACCCAAACGGGGCTACAAGAGGATCTGGGAGCAGCTGGAGCGGTAGCCAGGCATCCCCAAGAGTCTGGTCCCCAACCAGACGGGGGTCTTCACGATCGGTTCCCGATCGGGGGATCGGAGACGGATGGGACTGGAGCTGAGTCCGAGAGAGCGAGAGGACTGTGAGAGAGAGAGAGCGCCCGAGGAAAAGCTGTAGGAGAAGCAGCGGCAGCATGGACTGGCGCTGGTGGAGCGGAGAGTCATAGGGGGCTCCCCAGGGGTGAGTGGGGATAGACCCCAGACTTGCAGTTCCGCAGGGAGCCTCGACACTAAATTGCTGCCCCTGGTTAAGGAGGGGGGGGATGTGGATGCCCACCACACGGCCTTTGAGCAGGCTGGCGATTTGAACCAGGGGGACCCTGCGGAAAAGCCCCGGTATCTAGCTCCCTTGCTGGGTCCCAAGGCCATAGATGCTGTCAGCCAGATGGGTGGGGTGGTGGACAGGCTCCCACTCCTGGCCCCAGCCTATATGTCTATGTGGAGTCTCCTGGGCTCAGGCCCCTCGGACCCCCAGTGGGAGCGGAAGGTGGGGGTCAATGGGGAGACATGCCTGGGGTGGCGAGACCCTGGGACAGAGAGAACTGTTGTCAGGCTCCAGGTGGTGCAGCCGCAGATGCTGAGGGGCTGTGTGACCTGGGTGAAGGTCCCCAGGATGAAGGCCCTTGCCCTGTCTATGGCCCGGATCCCTGTGCAGACCCAGGAGGGGTCGGGCTGGCTGGCCATTGGGGTTCTCCAGGATATCGGCTGTGAGGTCCTGTTGGGGGATGACTGTGTCTCTTTGGGACAAGATCCAGACCTTGCCCCTGTAACGGCAGAGGCTTTGAATTTGAATCCCGCTAACCACTTGGCTAAGAGGGAAATGGTCAGTGAAAATGCAAATGACCTGGCTGGCAGAAGGGAGGGGCTGCTGGGCTCAGGATACCTGCCTACCTGTAACCAGACCCCTGGGGCTGAGTGTGTCGGAGAATTACTCCCCGCCCCCCTGCACACCGGAAAGGGGGCTCACGCTGGCTCTGATGCTGTGACCAGAGCAGAGAGCTCGCTGCCTGCCCCCACTGGGACAACAAGGACAGTGCTGGGCACGGTGGGAGCTGAGACCCCAGCTGAGTGGGGGGGGACACAGGCAGGGCAGGTCGGCTGCCAACCAGGTTTGCCTGGCCCAGACGTACTGCTGGGAAGTGATTACACAGCAGGGAGGGAGCTACCAGGGACAGGGCTCAGAGGGGCTGTGACCCCAGGCCCAGCCAGCGAGAGGGAACAGGTCCCACTCCCTTCCCCAGCAGCTGAATTCCAGACTGAGCTGCAGAAGGTTCCCTCCTTGGAGAAGCTGAGGGAACTTGCTGGCCACAGAGCTGCAAACCCCTTGGGGAAGGCTGCAGGGACAGAGTCCGGTGGGAGAAAGGATTCCTGTACCAGGAATGGGCTCCCCAAGGGGAAGTAGAACTGTGGGGAATCGGGAGGCAGCTGGTGGTGCCCCAGGAATCCACAGGGTTCTTCCCTTTCGAGCTGCTGTATGGGAGGAGAAGGGGGAAGACCCCTGGGTGGATCTCTTCCCTGAGGTGGGAGCCAATCTCCCCATCAGGTGTTCCCCGCTCAGAGTCACTGGGAAAGCAGCCCAGAACCTGGAGAGAGAGGTCAAGGACGTGCTGGCTTTAGATGTGATCCAGCCGTTCAACAGCCCATGGGCCTCACCCGTGGGGCTGGTCCCCAAGGGAGACAGAATGATCTGGTTTTGTGGGGACTATCGGAAGCTTAAAGCCATCACCGTGTCCGATGCCTACCCCACGCCTAGGCCTGGGGAGATTCTAGACAAGCTGAGGGGGATGGAGAATTTGGCTCTGGCCTACGTCGATGACGTGTGTCTTTAGCCAGACCTGGGAGGAACAGGTGTCCCAGGTGAAGAGGGTGCTGGGCTGCCTCAAGGCAGGCAGGACTGACGGTAAAAGCCGAAAAGTGCAAGGTGGAGATGATCAGAGATTGGCCCATTCCCCAGACCAAGAAACGAGGCCAGGCCTTTATCAGGATGGCGGGGTGCTACCGGAGGTTTGTACCCCACGTTAGATCCCTAGCCTATGTGAGAGGGGTAAGCCAGACAAGGTGGTCTGGACCGAGCAGGGCCAGAGGGCTCTCTGTATACTGAAGGAGGCTCTAATCCAGGGCCCAGTAAATCTGGTAAACCCAGACTTTGCCAAGCCTTTTGCAGTGTTCACCAACGCCTCAGACGCAGGGCTGGGCACGGTGCTAATGCAAGCCGATGCTAAGGGGGGGAGACACCCCACCGGGTACCTGAGCAAGAAACGGCTGCCCTGGGAGCAGAACTATGCGGCCTCAGAGAAGAAATGCCCGGCCACGGGGCAGGCCCTTAGAAAGCTGCCGCTGTATAGTTTTGGGCGGCGTCACATGCAAGGGGCTGATGCCGAGCTGCTGGGGACAGAGACGCCTGTTCAGAGGGTGGCCAAGGTCAAGATGGGGGCTCTTAACCGAGAGCTCGAATTGCAGCCCTCCAAACTGGAGCGCTGGGAAAAGACCCAATCTCAGTTTAGACCCCAGGGGTATTGGGGTGGCAAAAGGGTACAGGCCGCATAAACCTTCCCCCATGCAGCCTGCAAGCGCCATCAAGCACAACATACCCACGGGTGGGCCTGAAACTGGAACGTCCTGGTGTAACTCCCACCAAGGAATGGGAGAGATGATGGGGCATCCATGGGAACATTGGTGGGTTCGAACTTCCCCAGGGCACTGGCTAAAGTGACCTCGCTCAGTTCAGTCTCGAAGGGGGGAGAGATTTGACGAAGTGGGAATGTTCTTAATGTTTCCTCTGAATACTGTGTGGGTGCCTCAGTTTCCCCTATGCATTTCTTAAGTCTCTAGGTGGTGGGGAAAGGCCAGTGTGCATAAATCACTGACACTCTGTCTCCCTGGCAACAAATGGCCAGGGCCCCTTCCCCCCCCTGCAAGGAAATAGCTAAAGGTGAACAAAGAGATCAGGTGACCTCCTGACCCAGGAAAGAGACAAAGCCGAGAAAAGGAGGGGCTGGAGGGGGTTTTGAGAGTTGGAGCTACCTGGGGACTAGGAGTGAGAGCAGAGGTGGGTGTCTGGCTCTCTGAACCCCATAATGGACCCGGCCGAGAGGTCCCGTTCGCCGCTGTACCTACAAGTTCTGTTTTAGACCGTGTTCCTGTCATCTAATAAACCTCTGTTTTACTGGCTGGCTGAGAGTCACGTCTGACTGTGAAGTGGGGGTGCAGAACCCTTTGGCTTCCCCAGGACCCTGCCTGGGCGGACTCGCTGTGGGAAGTGCACGGAGGGGCATATGCTGAATGTTCCCAGGAGAGACCCAGGAGGTGAAGCCGTGTGAGCTTCTTGCCCTGAAGACAGTCTGCTCCAAGGGAGAGGAGGCTCCCCAAAGTCCTGACTGGCTTTGTGGGGAGCAGTTCCAGAGCATCGCCCGGGGACTCCGTGACACAGGTTCATCTCCCTATCATTCTTGCCCATGGGATGCTCCACCAACCAGGAGGGTCGGATGTGGACCCACGGCCCGTTAGAAAGCACCTCCGTTCTCGGAGTCTGCGGGAACCATGTCTCCGTGGCTGTCTCTTGCTGTAGTTCGTTGGCCACCCACCACCCCTAAATGACGAGGTGAGGGTCGGTGGCGGTGGTGGTAGCCGGTCTCAGGCGCTGGCAGGGGAGTGCTGCATTGTTGCCTGCATATGGTGCCGGCTTTCGCTCCCGCTTGCCGATCTCCGCTCCATTCTGAGTTCTCTGTGGATCGCTTCCAAAGCTGTGTTTCTCTACGGAGGGAGTCTGCTCAGTGTCCCCTTTCCTGCCCTCCCCATAGCAGGTTCCCCAAAGGAGCGAGGGGACAGTGTCCTGCGCAGGTCCATGGCTCCCCAGCCACTTCCCTGCAGTGTGCGTGACCGTCCGGGGCTTACCAGAATGGTTTCAGTGCCACACGCTGGACTCGGGGTGCCCCCGGTGTGTGGATCTGCTCAGGAACCTACCTCTGGGGAATGGCTGGACATAGGCAAAGTGACACCTTGTCTGTGCTGGGAAACCTCCCCCGGGGGACTGGTGCTGCAGTGTCTGCCCAGTGGCAGGCAGTCGCGTGGGAATTGTAACCTCTCTTGGGACCAAGGTTTTGTTGCAGGGGAGTGTGGGAAGCTCCACGTTTGCCTTTCCACCCAGCTAAAAACCAGGATGGGGCCCTCCGCAGTAACCTCCGTGCTCCTCCCTCGCCGTGCCAGCCCAGGGACTCTGCTGTCTGGTCACCCTCCTCCCAAGCAGTGAGACTGGTGGCAGGTCCTGTGAACGCCAGGGTTGGCCAGCCACGTCTCACTCGAGACTCCTCGTCTTCCATGTGGAGGTGGGCGCAGCTCTAGTACGGCCCCAGCCCTAGATCGCCGAGGCGCCTCTGCCCCTCGGCGGGTTGGTAAACAGCAGAACTCGCGCTGGGGAGCGGCAGGAGGGCACGAGCCAGAAGCTGCTTGTAAGACCAGAACAAACGGATAGAAACTGGCCACCAACAAATGTAGGCTTGCAACTAGGGGAAGGTTTCGAACCGTCAGCGGAGTGACGCTCTGAAGCAGCCTGCCCAGGGGAGCAGTGGGGTCAGAAACCCTAACTGGCTTCGAGACTCAGCTTGGTTAGTCTATGGAGGGGGTGGTGTGATGGGACGGCCTACAATGGCATGTAGCCGCTCTGCGACTGCTAGCAGCAACTCTCTCCAACGACCAGAGACGGGACACTAGCTGGGGGCGGCTCTGAGTTACTCCGGAGAAGTCTTTCCCAGGTGTCTGGCTGGTGGGTCTTGCCCACATGCTCAGGGTCTAATTGGTCGTCATATTTGGGGTCGGGAAGGACTTTTCCCCCGGGTCAGGTTGACAGAGACCCTGGGGGGGTTTCGCCTTCCCCTGCCGCGTGGGGCACGGGGTCACTTCCACCCTGAGTCCTAGCCATGTAGACCGGCTGATCCGGATTGAATCAGAAAACAGTTGACGGTGTGTGTGCAGTCAGTGCCTCCTCCGGACGGTTCGCCCGCCAGAACTCAGTGCGAATGAAACCCCTCGGTGTAGACAAGGCTGGAGACTGTCTGCGTGGTGCGTGGCTGGCTCCCTGCCCGACCTCGCCCTTATCCAGGAGGAGTCAGCGCTGATCCAAGGCTTGCCGGGAGAGTCTGTCTGCGGGTTGGGGGGTGGGTGTTAGCCCCCAGCGGGAATCGCTTGAGAAAGCAGCTCAGCAGAACCGCAGAGGCCAAGCAGGGCAACTTCACCCACCGCTTCCACACACACCCCTCGCGCCCCCAGGCAGCTGTAACTCACCAGGGGTGGCGTGGTGCCAGGCTGGGGTTCAGAGCTGTCCGAGCTTCACGACACAACTGAATGGAAGGCAGCAGATGTGGCTTGGAATGGCAGGGGCCTTGGGGTGCTGAACTGCTCCAGCTGCCCCAAAAGTTGCGGGGAGCCTTGCTTCTCACACAACCCCTCCCAAAATGGCCAGTACGGGGCTGTTCCCACCAGCGGTGGTTGATTTCCCCATTGCTTTGTCCGAGATCTGGTGGGAGTTTGGGCGTGAGCCGCAGGGTGTCGGCAAAGGCTTTGGAGGTGCAGTGTGGCCAAGTCTTGCCGTGTCATCGCATGTCTCGGCTAAAGCCTCAGCTCCCGGAGTCCTGTGATTACAGGAGAATTGTGGCCCTGAAAAGCTTGGAACCAGGAGGTGACTGGGAAGAACCCGGCACTTCCCGGGGGTTGAATTCTCATGGGTTTGTAGCTGATCTCATGCCAGGTTGGGTCATGTGGGGTAAGCAGCGTTAAACTACAGTGTGGTCAGTGATGAGAAAAATCTGCCCAAATCCAAGAGCCGTCGGGCAGCTGAACAGTCCCTGAAAGGCACCGTGGCTGAAATGGGGGTGGGGGGCATGAGGGGAGTGCGGGATCTCTGTCCCTCTGCGCCCAGCAATGGTGGCTGCGTGGGGGTGGAGCTTCTGAAGGAGCAGAAAGCGTCGTGGTTTGTATGAGGGGGTGAGAGCTGCCCCCACCCCTGTTCCTCTTCCCCCCCCATTCCAGCCCCCCACAGAGATAGGCTTCCCTAGCTCCCCAGAGCATCCATTTCTTTTTCACGGTGCTATGAAAAACCATAGCTTTCTGCAGCCCCGTTCGCCGCCTCGGCGCGCGCCTCTGTGTGTCTGGAATGAGCTCGGATGACTAACCTTGCCCTTCCTTCTTTCTCTCCCTCCCCCATGCCCCCCCACCTCTCTCTTCTCTCCCCTTCTCCGCTGGTCTCAGCCGGTCCCAGCTCTGCAGCCTGTTCAGTACTCTGCCAGCTCCTGTCCCCAGGTCCTCCTGCCCGTGTCTCCGCCCCAGCAGTACAACATGGTATAACCCGTGTCTGTCCCGTGTGTGCCGTGTCTGTGTTGTGCGAGCTTTGCTAACCTGGGCTGTTCTGCAGGGCCCGACTCTCCGGGAGGGGGCTAGCGCCAGGGCAGGCGGGCGGAGGGGCAGGGTTGCTGTGGAGTTGCAGGCAGTAACCCCGGTGGCTTGTGTTAAACGTGCCTTGAGAAGCAGGTGTGGACTCCCAGCCGGCGCCAGACTGAGCATGCCCACCCCCGTCCCATCGCCCAGAGATTTGGCCCCAGGACCCCCGGCCTTCGGTGGTCGTGCTGTGGCCCATTCATCCCCTGGAGCTGTCTCGCAGGGCGTGCTGGAGGGGGTGGACACACTCCCTTACGCAGCGGTGAGCAGATGGCGCTCGAGCTGACAGCGAGGGAAAGAGGACGGAGGGGCTGCACCAGCATTTGGGGGTCATTTTGCAAACGCCTGATGTCTGGATTCCCAAAGCAGCCAGCAGGTGCTGCCTATTAAGCTACTGACTGGCTGCACAAGCAGCATCGGACCCGTGCCCAGTCGCCTCCGTCCACTCGCTCCGGTCCTGTCCCCATTGGTCTTTGCAGGTGCTCGGCTGGGACCGGTTCTGGATGCAGCGTTGCAGGCTGCGAGCAGCAGCGACCAGCTGCCCTTTGGCTCTGCAGTGCGCGGCGTTCGCCTGGAGCGGGCTGGGACTGCCAGAGCAAAATGCGGGGAGGGGTCTGAACTTTAGGGCAGGCCCCGAGGCCGTAAGAACCAGGGGGAAAGGCTGGCTGGCCCAGCACGGGGGGAACCACGTTACCCTGTATTTAGTGACTCCATCCTCCCAACCCCTGACACGGCCCCCCCGGCTCCTTGCTTCCAGCCCCGAAGGCTGTTTCCTGGCCAGGCAGACGTGATCTGCCCAAGCGCCATGCTCACGACTCCGGGCTTCTCCCGAGGCAGCTCGGGGCAGCGGGGGGAAATGCTTCTCGTCCTCGCTGTTGGCATGACCCAGAGACACCGTTGCCCATGCTCTGTTCTCCTTCTCCCTCCGCCTGCAGGCCGAGGAGCTCAGCTCCCCCTTTGGGCAGATCAGTCTCAGCCGTCAAGGCTCCACAGAAGCTCCGGACCCATCCTCGGCCATGTTCCAGCCGCCCCTCATCTCCCAGCATCCTCAGCAGACGGGATTCATCATGGCATCCCCAGGACAGCCCATCCCTGCCTCCAGCTACTCCACCTCGGGACACACGGCCCCCGCTCAGCAAGTCCTGCAGCCCCAGGGCTACCTGCAGCCTCCCCAGCAAGTAAGGAGCAGGGGCTGGGACCGTGTGCGTGGCCTGGGGCGAGGCAAGCGCCAAGTGTTGGGGTGAAGGGGGGGGCACCCCCTGGGAACGGAGCGTCTAGTCCACGTTGGGACTCAGCCTGCACCCTTTGCGCTGGCTACCAGGGGTATTGCAGTGACACAGATGGACCTGAGTCACTGATCAGCGCTGCAGACACCCCAGAAAGAGACGGTCCCTGCCCCACAGCGCTCGCTGTCTTGGGGTCTGCACGGGAAGGCTAGACCAGTAGGAATCACGGTCTGAATGTGACCTCCTATTGTCTCCCAGGGGGACGTTCTCGGGCCAGGTCTGCACTACAGACCTCTGCTGGCACAGCCGTTGTTCAGGGCTGGGGTGAGCTCTTTGCCAGCAAAGCCCCAGCGCAGACCCAGTTATGCTAGCAAAACCGCGCTTTTGCCAGGAGAGCTAATTTCACTCCCGGGGCTGGAATAAGCTATCCGCTGTGTCCACACTTGGGGTGCTTTGCCGGGATAGCATAGACCCGGCCGTACTCCGGAATGTGAGGGGCCTTTTCTGGGTTTAGTTCATGTCCCTTGGGAAGGGGGTTAAGCTAAACCGGAAACCCCCACTTTTACTCCCAAATAAAAGTGTCTGCCGGCGAATTCTAACTTCACCATAACCAGTCAAGCTTTCGAGAAAAGGCCAAGCCCTGAAGAGAGGTCTACAGGTGCTTGCATGGGCTACAAAAATTTTGGTGACGGGCTCTTGTATCTAGTTCTAACGTGACCCAACAGCTGGAAGTTGAATCCTGGCACATTCAGACTGGAAATAGTCATTTTGCCCAGTGATGGGAATGAACCATCGGAACAACTTGCCGAGGGCTGTGGTGGGTTCTCTGGCACTCGTGGTTTTAAATCAAGAGCCATGGGTGGTTTTCCACCAGAACAGCTGTAGTTCAACCAGGAATTCTTTCGGGAAAGTCCCAGAGCTTCTGTTATCAGGAGGTGGGACTAGCTCATGAAAGACGAGAGACCTTGGGGTGGAGCATAAGAAAAGACACTGGTCAGCGTCCATTGGGAAGGGGATTCTCCTTCACTTCCTGTCCTACCTTCTTGCCCAGCGTGGTGCTGTGCCGTGTATCACCCCCAGAGATGGCTGCAATCTGAGGGGGGGCGGTGGCGGGATCCCTGCGTCCAGGTCAGAGAAAATCCCAGGTACTCCTGGGCTCTTGAACCTAGCAGAGGAAGGTGGAACGCGAACCGGCGGCTGGAAAGTGGAACCAGCCTCGTTCCCGTTGGCAGAAAGGCCCCACTGTTTAGCACTCTTGGAAGCGACGTCCAAGGGGAGCGGTCGGGTCTCCCCCTCTGGATGGCTGGAAGATGCTTTAGTCGAACACGTTGCACAGGGTCACTGGGTGACGTGCTGGCCTGTGACCTATACGCTGCTGCTCTAACGGGCTCGTCTAGCCGTACGCTCTAGAGATCTATAAAGAAAGCGCATAAGGCCCCGGTCCTGCAGCTTGTCCCCACGGCGGTAGGGTTCCAAAGTGCTGCTATTGGAGCCCGGCGTGGGTGGGAGTTGGGACCTCCTAAACCCGGGCTCGCAGCAAGAGACCAACTAATGTATCCCTTGCTGTGCTGGTGTGAATCCAAAGCCCCTCCCCTCTTCCCCCCATGCCCATCACAGGCTGCAGCCCCGACTCTGGGTCTCGGCCCTGTGAGCTCGCAGGGTGGGGGCTCGTTCCTCTCTAGCAGCAGCCCCAGCGTGGTCCTGTGGGGGCTGGCCGGGGGCTCCGTTTGCTCACCCGTTACTCGGAACGGCTCGATTTATCCACAGACTTTCTCTGTTCTGTTAGATTCAGGTTTCCTACTACCCGCCCGGGCAGTATCCAAACTCCAGCCAGCAATACAGACCTCTCAGTCACCCGGTGGCCTACAGCCCCCAGCGCAATCAGCAGCTCCCGCAGCCTTCACAACAGCCTGGTAAGGGGCTCGGGCAGGGAGCAGGCCGGGGCTGGGCGGGGGGGGGTCTGAGCTGCTTCCACCCGATGACAGATGTCTATCTGCCCACTCGCCGCGGTTACTCTTAACTTGCTCCAAACTGTTTCTCTGGGCTAGAGACGGCGGCACAGCAAAGCCTCCTTCTCGCTACCTGGCCAGTGGGCTTTGTTCACACACTCGGGGTCCCACCACCAGGCAGATTGGGGGTTGGGCAGGAATTTCCCCCCAGCTCGGATTGGCAAGGGGAGCGGGGGGCGGTTCCGGCAGTGTGGGGTGCACACTGGAATTTCTTGGCAAGTCTCACCTGTCCAATTCCCTGTGATGTCCATGGCCTCGGGCATTGGTGGTACCTGGGTACCTTGTTCTTAGCCTTGGGCTCACAGCTTAGTTCCTGGGGGGCTGACTAAACTCTTTGGCTTTGTCAGGAGTCCAGGGGGTGTGCTATGCAGGAGGTCAGACGGGCGAGCGAATGGTCCCGTCTGCCTTTAAGGCTGTGAAACCAGGAGGCGTTTCTACCCCTGTCTCAGCCCAGAAGCCTCGTGTCCCGTCTCCCCGCTCCCACCCCCGCCGGCGTTTCACCTTTAGTTTTGGTGTTTATTACCCGAGTGCAGGAAAGAACTTTCAACCCTGTTTGTTAATGCATGAGAAGAACACTTAGAACTGGCTGAGTTTTCCATCCAGCCTGCGGGACTCTCTGCCACAAGATATCATGGAGGGCAAGAGCTTTTAAAACCTCTCCTGCTCGGGCATAAACCAACTGGAACAGGCGGTGTGACCTAGTGGGCAGAGCACTGGACTGGGAGTCCGGAGCCCTGGGTTCTATTCCCAGCTCCGTCACAGACCAGCCGGGTGTCTGTGGGCAAGTCGCAGCCCCTCCCTGTGCCTCAGTTTCCCCATCTGTAGAATGGGGAGAATAATACTGACTCCCTTTGTAACGTGCGCTGAGAGCCGCTGATGGAGAGGGCTAGAGAACAGCTAGGGATACTGGGGGGGGGTGAGGTTGGAACTCTCTCCAGCGGCGGGGTAGAAATACTGTAGTGCCTGTCGTAGGGGTCCGTCCTGCTCGCCGGTTTGTGCCACGCAGCATCCTCGCTGCAGAGCCTTTCCTGGCTGCAGCTGGGTGCGGGGCGTGAACGCGACCGAAGGGACCCGTGCTTACATCCCGCCCCTGTCCCACAGCAGGTTTGCAGCCAATGATGTCCAACCAGCAGCAGACGTTCCAGGGCATGCTGGGAGTCCAGCCGTCCCAGACCCCCGGCCTCCTCACCAATCAGAGGAGCAACATGGGGAGCCAGATGCAAAGCATGCTGGGAGTCCAGCAGTCGCAGACCTCCAGTCTCCTCAGCAATCAAAGAGGCAACATGGGAAACCAGATGCAAGGCCTGATGGTCCAGTACACGGCACTGCCCTCGTACCAGGTGGGTAGCAGGGCGTCGCTCAGAGGACGCGGGACACAACTCCGGGGCCGACGCCAGCCCAGCTGAGATAAGGCTGCTGGACGCCAGCGTCAGCCTGGGCTCACAGGCGAGGGAACCCCCTTGCGTGTCGCTCCCGGCACTCCCACATGCCGCCCCAAGAGCCAGCCCGGGCCAGGCTGGTGTGTGAGCCCTGACGTCTGAGCGCTGCCCCCGCGCCAGTTTCCAGGGTAACCGGGTATTAATAGTCACAGCGGGAGCAGCTAAATTCGTCTAGCTCCTGAAATAATCCGGAGCAGGGGGTGTGAACTGGAGGCCGGGCACATAATGCGGGCTGCACAGATGGGGTCTCCCAGAAGCCTGCTCCCCCTGCCTTGCTTCTAATACCCATGGGTGTTCTCATTCCCTGGCAGTGGGGTGAACCCGGCACTCCCTCCCCGTGCTGGGCAGGGGGAGAGGCCGCGGCGCCCGCCCCCTTGACGCGTGTGCGAAAGGCCCTGACGCTGGGGGCTTGGGGGTGTGGGCAGAGCCAGTCCCAGACCAGAATGCCCTGGGCTCTCTGTCCGCACGTCCCCAGCAATGGGCCTTCCACCCCTTCCCTAGCGAGGCTGCCCCCAGCCTGGTGTGGACTCTCTCGCGTTCCTCCTTTGCTTCTGGTCACGCCCCGGGTGGGAGCGCCACCTCCTCCAGTGCCGCTCCCCATGGCTCCCCTCCCCTTCTCGGCGCAGGTCCCGGTGGCTAGCGAGTCGCAGGGGGTGGTCCAGCAGCCGTTCCAGCAGCCGGTGCTGGTGTCCGCCAGCCAGTCGGTTCAGGGAGGGCTGCAGTCCGGCGGGATGCCGGTCTATTACAGCGTCATCCCCACGGCCCAGCAGAACGGCACCAGGTAAGGGCAGCGGCGTCTCCGGCCCGCCTCTGCTCGGAGAGCTGCGGGGGCAGCTCAGCGCGCTCTGCACGCGGGGGGTGGTTGCTGGCCGAGCTGGCCTTGGTCAAAGGGGAGAGTAGCAGCAAAGCGGGGGGCAGTGGGGGGTGACCGGGGAGCACTTAGGGGGCTGCGTTTGGCCTCTCTGCAACGGTCCTGTGAGACAGGAGCCAGCCCAGGGAGGGCTGCCCCGAGTCCCCGTGCGTCTGCAGTGCGGGGAGGTGGCCCAGCCCGTGTTGGGGAGAAGCTGCCTCTCAAAGGCGGGGACTGGGGAAATGCAGCTCTGATGCCTCACCGCAGCTCTCTCCTCCCGGCAGCCCCTCGGTCGGGTACCTGCAGCCTCCCGGCTCCGAGCAGTATCAGATGCCCCAGTCTCCCTCGCCCTGCAGCCCGCCACAGATGCAGCAGCAGTATTCGGGTAAGGAGAGACCGCCCGTTCCCTGGCTCACCCTGCCCCCTGCTGGGCACTGGGAAGTACCCTGGCATCGTAGCCCAGGAGGGGCTGGCTCTCTGGGGGGGTTGGTAAGGCACAGCTGAGTTTCCCCCCCCCCCCCCCCCCCCTCGACCCAGGCCAACGGAAGCGGTTGGTGGCTTCTGTGGACTGAGTCGGGTGGGTCTCAGCCCAGTTCCACGCCCCCCGCGGTCATCAGCAGACACGCCAAGGCCGGGCTGGGGCCAGGCAGAGCCTGGTGTGGGGCAGCCTGGCCACCCAGCGTCTCCGCTGGCTGCCCCACACCAGGGCTGTGTAGGGAAATCGAGGGAGAGACGAGGTGGCTCAGTGTTCGGACGCTCTGGGATGGACGGAGCATTTGCCTGGAGAACGAGGCCCTGGGGGGGGGGGGGTCCTGCTCTGCTCGCACAGCCCAGCTCTGGGCCTCCCCCACGGTGGCTGGGAGTGGTGCCCGGGGGCCTTGCTGCGCTGTCCGAGGCCAGTGGCCCCGTCCATGGGCTAGCCAGGCCTTTCAGCCAGGGCCAACCGGGCTCTTCCCGGCCTTGCGTTGGCTGGGCCTCGCGTGCCATCTGCTGGGAGCACTGGGTATTGCAGCAGGCTCTGGGCCTCGACAGCCTTGCGTTGTCTGGAATCAAGCTTTTAAAATTGTGGTGACAGCCAGGGGGCTGGGAGCCAGGACTCCTGGGTTCTATCCCCAGCTCTGGGGGGGGAGTGGGGGCTAGCGGGTTAGAGCAGGGGGGGCTGGGAGCCAGGACTCCTGGGTCCTATCCCCAGCTCTGGAGGAGAGAGGGGGCTAGCGAGTTAGAGCAGGGGGGGCTGGGAGCCAGGACTCCTGGTTCTATCCCCAGCTCTGGGGGGGAGTGGGGGCTAGCGGGTTAGAGCAGGGGGGGCTGGGAGCCAGGACTCCTGGGTTCTATCCCCAGTTCTAGGGGGGGAGTGGGGGCTAGCGGGTTAGAGCAGGGGGGGCTGGGAGCCAGGACTTCTGGGTTCTATCCCCAACTCTGGGAGGAGTGTGGGGGCCAGTGGTTAGAGGGGGGACTTGGTTCTCACCTTGGCTACCACACATGCTGTGTGACTCACAAGGAGCCTGTCAGTGAAATGGGATGAAGTGTGCTGTGTGGTTGTGGGTGTGCAAAGCCTTGTGGATGGGGAGAGGGCAGAGCGGTGGGGGTGGGGGGCAGCAATCCCACAGGCTCCATTGGGTTTCTGCTGGGGATGATGAACTGGGCCCCTGGTGCACATCTGGGGGGCAGCAGGCCATGCAGGAGGGGCAGGTGCTGGGGGAGGTGCCAGACGGACACGTGGGAGGTACGAGGGAATGCGTCTCTAGGCTCCCTGGGGGAGGGTGCCGGGGTTTTCACACCAACACCTCTTTATCGCCGACTGGCGTTAGCCACACTCGGGCTTCCTGGCATTGCAAGCCGGCGGCCAGGATGGATCAGCGAGAGCAGTGGTGCCCGTGCAGCAGCTGCGTGGCCCGTGATGTCACCCTTCCCCTCTCCAGCTGGCTGGGGGGAGGAGGGGATCAGCAGCCAGGTCGAGGCCACCCCAGCTATGGCCGCCTTTCTCGAGCTGCCCCCTCCTCCCTCCGGCGGCTGGAGCAGGATTTAGCGCTGGTCAATTTCCCTCATCCTCCTGCCAGCACCGAGGGAGCAAACACGGCCCCACCCGGCTCTGCCCTGGTCCCATCCCAGCGCGGCGCAACCCCCGGTGTCGTTAGCCGGCCGGGCCAGGCCTCAGAGAGCCCGTGAGCTGCTCCCAGGGCAGGGCAGCTGCAGCTGCCGACCCTGGGAGCCAAGAGCCTGGCTGGGCTGGAGGCAGGTTCCAGGTGCCGCTAGCCCCACTAGGCTGCACTGCCTCGCCTGAGGAGCAAGGCTGGGGCTGGGGGAAGAGAGGAGGTCGGGGGGGACGGAGCTGCCCCAGCCAGCCCAGGGGAGCTGAGCCGTTGGTGGCCAGGCCAGGGCACTGCTTTGCTCTCAGGGGAGCCTGGCATGGTCTGGGTCAGGCAAGGAACACTCCCTGGAGCCACCCGCCCTGCAGGGTCACCCAAGTGCAGGCTGGGGCCCCGGGAGCTCCTGGTTTTCACTGCGGGTGGGCACAGCGGGAGTGCTGGGGGTGCAGTGCCAGGCATAGAGAGTGGAGGAATAGGGGTGCTGTGCCAGACGCAGGGGAGCATGGGGATGCATTGCTAAGCATGGGGAGAGGATTGGAGTGCAAAGCCAGCCACCAGGGGTGCAGTGCCAGCCACCAGGGGGATGAGGTGCAGTGCCAGGCACAGGGAAGGATTGGGGTGCAGTGCCAGACATGGAGATGCAGTGCCAGGCACAGGGAAGGATTGGGATGGAGGTGCAGTGCCAGGCACAGGGAAGGATTGGGGTGCAGTGCCAGGCATGGAGAAGCAGTGCCAGGCACAGGGAAGGATTGGGGTGCAGTGCCAGGCATGGAGGTGCAGTGCCAGGCACAGGGACGGATTGGGGTGCAGTGCCAGGCATGGATATGCAGTGCCAGGCACAGGGAAGGATTAGAGTGCAGTGCTAGGCATGGAGATGCAGTGCCAGGCACAGGGAAGGATTGGGGTGCAGTGCCAGGCACAGGGAAGGATTGGGGTGCAGTTCCAGGCACAGAGGTGCAGTGCCAGGCACAGGGAAGGATTGGGGTGCAGTGCCAGGCACCAGGGGGATGGGGTGCAGTGCCAGGCATGGGGATGGGGTGCGGTGCCCGGCACGGTGACCCCGGAAAGCCCCTGCACCAGGTGGAGGTTTCTGTAGCCAGGGGAGCGCCCCTCGCCTGGCTGGGGGCAGGGGGTACCAGTCCCAGGTTGTGAGCCTGGGAGCTCCCGTCCCAGCCGCCGTCTCCTCTTGGCAGGGGTGTCTCCGTCGGGGCCCGGCGTGGTCGTGATGCAGCTGAACGTGCCCAGCGGCCCCCAGCCCCCGCAGAACCCTCCCGTGGTGCAGTGGAGCCACTGTAAATACTATGGCCTCGACCAGCGGGGGCAGAAGCCGGGGGAGCTGTACAACCCAGACACCAGTGCCCAGGTACAGGGCAGGGGGGGGCCCAGGCACTAGCCCACTGCCGGGGGGGCTGGGGGTTGGATTCAGCCCCTTGCAGAGAGCCAGCTCAGCACGTCCCCTTGGGGTGGGGATAGGGGGCTCGGGGCCCGATCCGTGCGTCTAACCCTTTTCCCCCGTCTCCAGGCCAGCACCCAGCTAACCAGCCCCATCACGTCCCCCACTCAGTCTCCGACGCCGTCTCCCGTGACCAACCTCAACAGCGTCTGCACAGCGCTCAGCCCGCTTCCGGTCCTCACGCAGTTCCCCCGGCCCGTGGGCCCAGCACAAGGTGAGACGGGCTGCGGGGAGCGTTTGAACCAGAAAGCCTCTGCAGTGAAACTGGCCAAGCTCAGAGCTCGACGGGGCCCGGGCCCAAGGCATGGGGTGGGATTGACAGGGTGCATTGTGGGAGTTTGCATCCGAACAGTGGGCCCTTGGCCCGGTCCCCTGGGGAGGCGCCAGTGGCCAGAGAGTGAACTCTGACCTGCCGAGGCAGCCTTCGAACCTGCAGAACCTGCAGAGCCGTGGCTGGGTAGAGCCTGGCGCTCCAGGGGGCGGAGGCTGGCTCCCCACAGGGCGGGGCCAGCTGTTTCAGAGGGCGGAGCCTGGCTCCCCATGGGGCAGGACCAGCAGTTGCAGGGGGCGGGGCCTGGCTCCCCATGGGGCGGAGCCTGGCTCCCCATGGGGCGGGGCCTGGCTCCCCACAGGGCAGGGCCAGCTGTTGCAGGGGGCGGGGCTTGCTGGCCAGCTGTTACAGGACCCACCAGATGGGTTATTTCCATAGCGTGGGTTGCCTCCACTGCCACGTCCTCCCCACCTCTCCAGCCTGGGCCGGTGAGACCGGTGCCCGGAGAGGAGGCCTCGCCCCCAGCTCACGGGCACGACTGCGGCAGAGCAGACGTGCACATCCCTGGCAGGACTGTCTCCTGTGGGGTTCCACAGCGCTGCAGCCCCCCGCCCCAGCACCCCCAAACCTCTGCTTCTGCTTTCCAGGCGACGGGCGCTACTCTCTACTGGGCCAGCCACTGCAGTACAATCTCTCCATCTGCCCTCCTCCTCTGCTGCCCAGCCAGTCCAACTACAGCGCGCACCAGGTAGGGGGACTGCGGCCGCCAGCCCAGAGGCAGACTGGGGCCCCCCACCACCGCCAGTGTTCCTCCTGCCCCCCGACTTCGTATGGCAGCGTTGCCATTGCCGGGGCTGGAGATCGGGAGGAGTGGAGGGGCTTGTGAACGGTCTTCCCTGTTCGGATTCGAGGGCTCTTTGGGGGACGCAGAGATGCGGGGGCTCCCAAAGAGGAAGCTGCTCCCTCAGCGCTTTAATACAATCCCTACGGGTCTGTCTGCGGCACTAGCCCACCCTCGGTGCCAAGGCTCACTGGCCTGGCGTCGCCGATGCTGTAGCCAGAATTGGACGGGGAAGCCAGACCTGAGTCCCCAGGTGGAAAACAGGAGATGTTTGTCATTGCCTGTGGTTTTTCCACAAAAAACGCTGGTTTTGTCAAACTCAAAACATGGAAAAAGTCCTGAACACCACAAACAGTTAACTTGTGGAACTCATTGCCAGAGGACGTTGTGAAGGCCAAGAGTATATCGTGGCGGACAGGTCCATCAGCAGCTGTTAGCCAAGATGGTCAGGGATGGAAGCCCAGGCTCTGTCCCCCCAAGCCCCTGACGGCCAGAAGCTGGGACTGGGCGCCAGGGGCTGGATCACTCAGTAATTGTCCTGTTCTGTTCAATCTCGGAAGCATCTGGCATTTGGATTTGGAAAAGGAACAAACTTTGAAACTGCAGAATTTCCCACCTACCTGTGAAAAAGCCCAACAACCCCCCCCCCCCTTCAGACTCCAGCCACTGGGGTCCCAGCCACCTTTG
The DNA here is from genome assembly GCF_011386835.1 of Chrysemys picta bellii. Taxonomy (NCBI): domain Eukaryota; kingdom Metazoa; phylum Chordata; order Testudines; family Emydidae; genus Chrysemys; species Chrysemys picta. The sequence goes on along the minus strand of NC_088812.1, from coordinate 13,858,861 downwards.
TCCCTCAGAAAGAAGCAAAATGTGGGGGGTGAGCCCCCGTTTCCCCTCCCTCAGGCCAGGCAAGTGAGTCCCAAAGAGCCAGCACCCCCTGGAGCGTGGTCCTTTGCAGACCGAGGCCCTGGCCAGTGCCGAGGGACGCTCGGGCTCCACCAGGATGCGCCACACGCTGCAGGATCGGGGCCCTAGCCCAGTGCCCGCAGCCCATCTCTGAGGATGCTGACAGCAGTTCCCATGTAAACGTCACTCTGCCCCCAGCCTCGCCCAAGCCGGACGTCAGCACCCAGATGGAGACGGAGTGCAGGCTGGAAACGGCCCTTGCCTGTCCCAGGCACCTGGGCGCCCTAAACTCGGCTACACCGGGGGCTGGGCTAACCCTTGCGCTCTGGGCGGGCGGGCACGCTGGCCAAGGGGCTCCCAGCCGCTCTGCTGGACTGGCAGCTTCTCCGAGTGACTCTGTTTTCACTCTTCCAGGGCCAGACAGGGATGAAACACGGAAACCGGGGCAAGAGACAGGCCCTCAAGTCAGCGTCCACCGACCTCGGCACAAGCGACGTAGGCAAGTGACCTCGGGGGCTGCTCACGCCCACCCGCGCCTGGCAAACACCCTGCCCAGCCCAGCCTCCTGGGTGCCTCCCTCGCCAGTCACCTGCCGAGGGCGCAGTTTGAGCCCTTGTCACTGGGCAGCAGGGACGGATCCTGGACGGGACCCGCGGGGGACTAGAGAGGAGAGACCCCTGGTTCTCAGAAGTGCTGCCCGCAAGCCCCCTTGGAGTGTGCGCGCTGGCAGAAGAGAGGGCACCGGGCCTCCCCCACTGCCCCTCTCTGCCCCCCACAGGCCCAGCGGCTGCAGGAGACGCACACGCTGCGCTGTGAGGGGGGGCTGGGAGCCAGGACTCCTGGGTTCTGTTCCCAGCTCGGGGAGAGCAGGGGAGTCTAGTGGTTAGAGCAGAGCTTGGTGTCCAGACTTGTGGGGTGTTCCTGTGGCTGACTCGCTGGGAGATCTCTGCCTGTTTCCCCACCTCGGTAACAGCGGGGTGACGCCGCCCGCTGCCCTCGGGCTGGGAGGGTTAGTGAGCGTTTGTGAAGTGCTTTGAGATCCCCCAGCTGAAGCTGCTCAGTGGTTTGCTGGTTCTCTCCAAACGCCCCGGCAGAGGGCGCTCAGCCGCCCCCCAGGGGAGCACAATCAGCACTTGCTAATTGGGGACAGGCTGCAAGGCAATGTCCTTCCATGGGGCTCAGGGGAGGCCTCAAATCCCCCCCCCCCTTCTCCTCCCCTCCCCGGTTAAACAGCTGCAGCAGTGCCTAGCAGGCGTGTTAAAGTGAGCCCCCCTCAGGCAGTGGAAATAGAGCAGGGAGGGGCCGGGGGATCTGTTACACGCTGGTTTAATATTAGCACAGAATTCGGTCTGCCGGGACCTGCCGCTCACCCCCGCCTGGCTCCCGGAGCCCGAGCCGCGGCCGCGACACACTCTGTGCCCTGACAGCTGAAGCACACGGGCAGCTCGGCTTGCAGGCGCGGCCCGGGCACCACCCAGCTCTGCCCCCCGCTTGGGGCTGGCACAGGTGGATGTGGTTTCAGGTCAGAAATTAACCACGGCCCCTGGGCATCGGCTGCCCCTGTCCTCCCCCAGGAGCTGGGTTTGCCCAGAGTTTGGAGGGGCCAGTGTCTGGGACTGGCCCTGCTGCCCGGAAAGGCCCCCATGCTAAAGCCAGGCGCCCCCCAAGGAGCCCTGAGCACTCGGCCCCCCTCAGCCCTCCCCACCCGCGTCCCTGAGTCTGGCTCCAGGGTGGAACATTCGCCCCGAAGTGACAGCTTCCTGCACCGGGGGGCCCCGTGGGCTGAGCGAGGGGAGGCAAACAGACTCTGCAGGGCTGCATGGGACCGTGCATTGCCCCACCCGCCGCAGGGAGAAAGGGGGTGCCCTGGGGCATGAACTGCAGGGACTTCCTAGCTCCCACCTCTGGGATTCAAGCAGGGACTGCTCCCCTCCCAGAGAACCCAGGCATCCTGGCTCCCAGCCCCCGCGCTAATCTTTAGACCCTACTCCCTCCCGGAGCTGGGAATAGAACCCAGGAGTCCTGGCTGCCCCCTCCCTCTGTTCTAACCTGTAGACCCCACTCCCCTCCCAAAGCCGGGGAGAGAACCCAGGAGTCCTGGCTCCCAGCCCCCGCGCTGATCTTTAGACCCTACTCCCTCCCGGAGCTGGGGATAGAACCCAGGAGTCCTGGCTCCCAGCCCCCCCGCACTAACCTCTAGACCCTACTCCCTCCCAGAGCCAGGGATAGAACCCAGGAGTCCTGGCTGCCCCCTCCCTCTGCTCTAACCTGTAGACCCCACTCCCCTCCCAAAGCCGGGGAGAGAACCCAGGAGTCCTGGCTCCCAGCCCCCTGTGGCTGGTTCCCGGCCGCTGACCTGGCCTTGTCTCCTCGCAGTGCTGGGCCGGGTGCTGGAGGTGACGGACCTGCCCGAGGGCATCACGCGCACGGAGGCCGACAAGCTCTTCACCCAGCTCGCCATGGCCGGGGCCAAAATCCAGTGGCTGAAGGAGACTCAGGGGCGGCGCGGGGCCGGGGGCGGCGCAGGCGACAACCACGGGCCGGCGGAGAACGGCCGGCACCCGGACCTCGCTGCCTTATACACCGTGGTGGCCGTGTTCCCCAGCCCGCTGGCCGCCCAGAACGCCTCGCTGCGCCTCAACAACTCGCTCAGCCGCTTCCGGCTGCGCGGGGCCAGGAAGAGCTACGACCTGCGGGTGCTGGAGCGGGCCAGCTCCCAGTAGGGCCCCCCCGGCGCCCCCCCGCCCGCGCTCGGCCTCTATTTATATGGACACAATGAAGAGACGAGAAATTGATCATTATTATTTTTTTTTTTGGAGTGGAAGAACATTTCCCCCCCTCCCCCCCGGTAACGCGCCCCCCACTGCCCCCCCCGGACACGTGTCTCGTTTCGTCCCGCGTCATGCCGCGGCGGGCGCCGCGTTCAGTTGCACATGCAGGTGTTGGCTGGGTCTGGTCACTGTACAGTCTATTTAATCCGGGGGGGGGGACGGGGGGGTTGGTTTTGTTTTTAAATATAAAAAAAATCGTCCGTCACTTTAAAGCTGCTTCCGGTTTCTGTGCCCAGCGCGAGGGGTTAACGCGAGACGCGGCCCCCGTGTCTCTGGGACCGCCCCCTCTTCTCCCCCCACGGTACCCCCCCAGGAACTTCCTGTCTTGACCCCTCCTGGGGTGGCACCAGCGGGGGAGGGGTGCTCACAGTGGGATGTGCCCCTCCCCACCCCCCCGCTCAGCAGCAGGGCTAGGGAGCAGGCCTAGATGCCTAGTAGGGTAGGGCCGAGCTCCCCCCACACACAATTGGGACGGGCAATGAGGGTTCCTGAGGCAGGGGCCAGCCCCCCCAGCTCTTCGCTGCCCCCCTCCAGCCCGTTCCCAGGCAGCAGGGGGCAATCTGGTGGCCCCAGAGAGCATCAAAGGGAGGGAGGGCTCCCCACTGAGCCCCGTAGCCGGGGCAGGCCGGGTCACATCCCTGCCCAAACTGGAGCCTCCAGGAACTGGCACCAACGGAGAAGAGCCCCTGCCAGCAGCATCGGCCTGGTGGCACTGAGCCGTGCCCCTCGGGGGGGGGGCCTGATCCCGGGCCCTGCATCCCAGCGGTGCAGGAACCTGGGCAAGCCTCGTGGCCCATGGGCTGCTGCTACCGGCCCGGCCCGGCGACGCTCGCCATGGGAGAGGAGCGAGGCCCGGGTCCGGCGTCAGGCGTCAGCCTCCCGGGGGTCGGGCCAGCCCCCGCAGCCACGGGCAGAACGCAGCAGCCGAGAGGTAAGAGCCGACAAGTGGGGGATTCTCATACCAGCCTGGGCTGTGCCATCGGGGGCACCATGAGCAGGAGGGGCCATGCGCACGGAGGGTTAAGGGGTGACCCGAGCCAGCGTCTGTGCCCAGATCCCAGCAATGGGGGGCTGGAAGGGGCCCCGGGGAGGTCACCGAGCCCAGCCCCCAGTGCGGAGGCAGGGCCCAGTAACCCTGGAGCAGCCCGGCCAGGGGTTTGTCCAACCTGCCCCCCAAAAACTCCAACACTGGGGATGCCACAACCTCCCCGGGAGCCTCCCTGCCTGGGGCCTTCAGCCAATTGCGCCTGGTCCCCCCGGGTGGGCGGAGGAGTCGGGCGAAGGCCTGGCCATGGGGCCTGGAGCCTTCTGCAGAGGACATGGAGTGTTCGCCTCATGCAGGGGGCACAGCCCCCCACGTGGTTTGTTTCTGCAGGAAGGGACAGGGTGGGAGCCCTCCGGGGACGGGGCCTGTGATGGCAGCTCAAGGGGGAGAAGCTGGTGGGGGGCAGGAAACGGGGCCTTGAAAGGGGGGTGCAAACGGCCCCCTGAGAACTGCCCCTGCCAGGGCCTCCCCAGCTGGCATCAGAGCAGCTCGGGGCATGCCCCGCGTGCACTGCATTATGGGTACTGTCCGCAGCCCAGGGGAACAGAACACAAGCTGGGGCAGCCCTGAGGTTGCTCTGACTTTGGGCCGGGCAGGGCCCCCCAACTAGAAGGACACAGAAGTGACCTTGCCCTGTCCCAGCCCGGTGACAGAGCCTCAGGCCCTGCATGGGGGGCTCACCCACCAATATCTTGCTCCTCCGCTGGGTCTCCCTGTTCCCCGGTGGCCGTGGCTTGGTGCATCCCGCCCGCGGGGACGCGGGAACCGAACACCTGCAGCCCAAGTGCCCGGCCCACCTGTGCCCGCGTCCATTGGTGCCCCAGACCCGCCAGGCAACCAGCCAGCGGCTCCCGCCGGCCAGGCCCGCTCGTGTGCAGGCTCCAATTTCTCGGCGTCAGCTTCCCGCATGGTGCTCAGCTGTTCGCTCCCCTCTCGCCCTGTCACTCCGTCCCCGGCGGCCGGCCGCGAGCGCCCCTTTGCAGCCAGGCCTGGGGGTCGCCGCCGGCCAGACCGAGGCCGGGGCGCTGAGCTGCTCCTGGGGAGCATTTACCCAGCTGCGAGGGACCCCGAAACTCAGAGGTGAGTCTCTTCCCCCCCCACCCACCCCAGCTCGCTGTGCACCCGTCTCAGACACCCCCTTCCCTTCCAGACTGGGGCAGGGGGGCCAGCCAGCAAAGCGCCCCAAAGCATCCCTGCCCCTGCTATCGCGCGTTACTTGCTGCGGTGACCTGCCCCGGCTGTAACACCCACCCCTGGGACAGACACACATCCCTGCTGTAACACACCCCTGCGACACACACACACACACACACACACACACCCCACTGCGACACACGCGCAACAGACACACACACACACACCCCACTGCGACACACGCGCAACAGACACACACACACACACCCCACTGCGACACACACGCGCAACAGACACACACACACGTGACACACATGCCCTGTGACAGACGCACACACACCCCACGACAGACACATACACGCAACAGACACACGCCTGTGACACATACACACAGACACACGACACACACCCACAAACACACCTCCACGACAGACGCACACACCCCCGCGACAGAGGCGCACACACCCCCTGCGAGAGAAAGACAGACACACACACACGACAGACACACGTCCCTGCTGTAACACACGCGACACACGACACACACGCACCCATGACAGACACACACCATGCGACAGACACCATGCAGACACACCCCTGCAAGCGGGGGGAGCCAGGGCTCGTATGATGCCGGGAACTTAAAATAGCGTCTGGGCCGGACGTGTGGGGAGCTGCGGGTGTGGCACCGCTGGGCACAGCAGAAAGGGGGCAAGTGGTAGGTCCTGTGGTCGGGCGGCCTGGGACGGTCTCCTCTCCTTGCCGTGACACCAGCTGGGGCTGTGTAAATCCCCGGGCAGGCCCTTCAGCTGGCACCGTGGGCCTCCTCTGCCCATGGCTCCCCCGTGCTGGGCCCCAGCGGGAGCTTGTTGTGGGGCAGAGACGGGCATCGAGCTGGCTCATCCCGTGGCGCCAGCAATTGGCTGCGGGTTAGCGGGTGTTGCCAGGGGAGCCCCGTGACGTCTCTGCTCCCCCTTGCAGCATGACGGAGAAGGAGGCTCTGGCACCGCCAGCCTCGCCCGCGCCAGGGGGGAAGCCAGCGAGCAGGGTAAGTGCTGCCAGAGGATTGGGCTTGCGGGGGCTGAAGAGAGGTTCCCCTCACCAGTGCTCCCTGCCCCTCTTAGGGGGGCTCCTTCCCAGGGCACATCCTGCCTCCAGCCCCCCTGCCCACCAGGCTGCCGGTCGGGGGGACAGGGGTCCCCGCGTCCCTGCAGTCCCGGGGATGTCATGAGTTGGGGGTGTTGGTGGGGACGTGCCATGATGCCAGCGTGCCCCCCACCTCTCCATGCCCAGGTCTCTCTGGCCGGCACGCTCAGCCTGTTACACCAACGCCACGGGGCCCTGCCCACACTCCTGCACCCAGCGAGGGACTGGGGGCCAGGACTCCTGGGTTCTATCCTGGCTCTGCCACTAACTCCCTGGGGCAAGCCACCGTTTCCCTCCCATGCCTCAGTTTCCCCCAGGGAGGGGCATCGGTGTCTCTGAGGTGCCCGGTGTCTCCCCGCCCCCCAGCTCCGGGCGCTGAAGCAGCTGTTTCTGCGGAGGCCCAAGGAGGAGCCACCAGCGGAGCCGCAGCCCAACGGGGAGCTGGTCAGCCCCACGGGGGGGCCCCTCTACTACTTCTACGAGGAGGAGGAGGAGGAGGAAGAGGAGCCCGAGCCGCCCCCCGAGCCCCAGAAGCCCGTCAACGACAAGCCCCACAAGTTCAAGGATCAGTACTTCAAAAAGCCCAAGTTCTGTGATGTCTGCGCCCGCATGATTGTCCGTGAGTGGGGGGGCCCGGGAGGGAGGGGGCAGGGGGTCTGGTTTGCACTGGGGGGAGGGGTTGGGCTGAGGGGGCAGGGGCCTGGGGGGGATAGGGGTGGGAGGTCCTGGGGGAAAGGGGGGAGGGGGGCATGGCTGCGGCAGGGGCACTGAGGGGGGAGGGGGCACTAGGCGCAGGAGGGGGGCATGGCTGGGGAGAGGGGAGGGAGGGGTATATAGGCCAGAGAGGCAGGGGGCAATGGGCCAAGGGGACACACCATGCTGGGGGGGGGCAGTGACCTACGCAGGCAGCACACTGGGACTCAGCTCCTCCCCCCACCCCCAGGGACGGTAACAGGGCCCCTGCGGCCCAGCTCAGTGGGGCACATGGGGGCCGAAGGGGCCCGACGGACGCCCCCTCCCCAAGGAGACATCCATTCCCAGGGGATCTGTGAAGCCAGTCATGGGGGTGGGGGCAAACCTACTGCCCCCTGTGCCAGCCCTGATCCCTGCTGGGGGGTCCCTGGCCAACCCCCAGCCCCCACTCCCTGGGGGGCCGGGGTCTCTAGCCGAGCTGGTTCCGTGGCAGGGACGGTTAATCGACTTGTCTTTGCCTCCCCCGCACCCCCACAGTCAACAACAAATTTGGCCTGAGATGCAAGAACTGCAAAACCAGTATCCACCACCACTGTCAGTCCTACGTGGAGATGCAGCGCTGCTTCGGCAAGATCGTGAGTCCGGCACGGCCCCCTCCCCTACCCACTGGCACCAGTGGGGAAACTGAGGCACGGGGAGGGGACGTGATTCACTGAGGTCCCACAGGTTTAGAGGGCAGAGCTGGGGTAGAACCCAGGAGTCCTGGCTCCCAGCATCCACTCCTCTCCCCCCCCCGACCCCTCCCTTTCAACAGCCAGGGATAGAACCCAGGAGTCCTGGCTCCCGGCCCCCTGCTCTAACCACTAGCCCTCCCCCCAGAGCTGGGCTAGAACCCAGGCATCCTGGCTGTGCAGGCATCTGTCCTGCAGCTGTAACCCCCCCGTTCTCTCTCTCGCTCTCAGCCCCCCGGGTTCCGCCGGGCATACAGCTCCCCCCTCTACAGCAACCAGCAATACGCCTGCGTCAAGGAGCTGCTCTGTAAGTACCAGACCCTCCCCTGTGGGGGGCCACAGACCCTCCCCTGCCCCATGAGTGGAACAGCCGCCCCCGCCCCCCCCGGGAACTCACCACCCCCTTGTGGTGTCTCTGACTCAGCGGCAGCCAATCGCAGCGACCCCGTGTTCGAGACCCTCCGGACGGGCGTCGTCATGGCCAACAAGGAGCGGAAGAAAGGGCAGGAGGATAAGAAGAATGTGAGCTGGAGGGAGGGTCCCTGGGGGGCCATGCAGGCGGGGGAATGGGGTCCCCGGGGTGGGCGCTGGTGCAGGGAGGCAGTGCCCCAAAGCCGAGGCCTGTGGGGGGCTGCTGGTGCCGGGGGCGATGCCAGGCTGCCCTGACATGGGGCACTCTGACAAGGGACCAGAATCTCTCTGCTGCGCCTGGCGACAGGGTCTCGGGGACCCGCCTGCGGCAGGGAGGTGAGGATCTGCGCCCCAAATGTTATGGCAGCCACAGGCGTCGCTGCAGCCACACGCGGCGCGGGGTTCCCGGGCTCCCACTCAATCCCAGCGCCCTGTGCCCTGCTACCCACAATCCCCTGGGGCCCTGCCCAGCCCCCTGTTCCCCACAATCCCCTGGGGCCCAGCCCATCCCCAGCCCCCTGTTACCCACAATCCTCTGGGGCCCTGTCCAGCCCCAGCGCCCCATTCCCTGCTACCCACAATCCCCTGGGGCCCTGCCCAGCCCCCTGTTCCCCACAATCCCCTGGGGCCCTGCCCAGCCCCCTGTTACCCACAATCCCCTGGGGCCCTGCCCAGCCCCAGCGCCCCATTCCCTGCTACCCACAATCCCCTGGAGCCCGACCCCAGCCCCCTGTTCTGTTACCCACATTCCTGCGGGGCCCGGCTCCCGCTCCCCTCTAATCTGCCTCCCCTTCTCTTTGCCAGCCCTTGGCCGCCATGATGGACGAGGAGCCGGAGCCTGGGAAGCACGAAGTGGGCAAACTCGAGGCAGGTGCGAGCCTGGGGGGCTGGCGGGGGCCGGCCCAGCTCTGTGCCCCATGGTGCCAGGCAGGGCATCCGGTCCAGGTGTTTTCCTGCCACCCCCTCACCTGCCCTGGGGTCTCTGCAGCGGACTGGAGCTTGGGGGTGTTGCCCGGGCCCTGGGTGCTTGGGAGGGGGGCATCTGTTAACTTGGCACATCAAACTGTACCCCCCTTTCTCCTCTTCCTTCCTGTGCTCCCAGGCAACCCAGAAGGGGACAAGAAGGCAGAGAAAAGCACTCCCGACGACAAGGTACCCCCCCGTATTCCCCTGCACCTCACTGCCCTGCACCCTCTCCCCCTGGGGTTACAGCCCCCCAACAAGGTACCCCCTCCTGTATCCCCTGCACCCCACAGCCCTGCACCCTCTCAGCCTGGGGTTACAGCCCCCAACAAGGTACCCCCCACGTATTCCCCTGCACCTCACTGCCCTGCACACCCTCCCCCTAGGGTTACAGCACCCCGACAAGGTACCCCCTCCTGTACCCCTCTGCACCCCACAGCCCTGCACCCTCTCCCCCTGGGGTTACAGCCCCCTGACAAGGTACCCCCTCCTGTACCCCCCTGCATTCCACTGCCCTGCACCCCCTTCCCCTTTGGTCTCAGCTCCCCAACAAGGTACCCCCCTTGCACCTCACTGCCTCTGCACCCCTACTCCTGGGGTTACAGCCCCCTGACCAGGTACCCTCTTTCTGTACCTCCCTGCCCCCCACTGCCCTGCACCCCCTCCCCCTGGGGTCACAGCCCCCTGACCAGGTACCCTCTTTCTGTACCTCCCTGCCCCCCACTGCCCTGCACCCCCTCCCCCTGGGGTCACAGCCCCCTGACAAGGTTCCCCCTCCTGTACCCCACTCTCCCCTGCCCCTGCACCTCTACTCCTGGGATCACAGCTCCCTGACAAGGTACCCCCCTTTGCACCTCACTGCCTCTGCAGCCTCTCCCCCTTTGGTCTCAGCTCCCCAACAAGGTACCCCCTGCACCCCACTGCCCCTGCACCCCTACTCCTGGGGTCACAGCCCTTTCACCAGGTACCTCCTTTCTGTACCCCTCTGCACCCTCTCCCCCTGGGGTCACAGCCCCCTGACAAGGTTATCCTCCTCCTGTACCCGGCTCTCCCAGCGCCCCTCACCGCCCCGGTCACAGCGCCCCTACTGACAAGTCCCACCCCATGGGCGGTGCTGGGCTGTAGCCGAGCTGTGGGCTGGGAGGAGGCCGTGGGGCACAGCAGGAGCAGGGCCTGGCAGCCAGATGGTGCCCATGGTCCCTGCCCCTCATGGTGCAGCTCTGATCCCATCTCCCTGCCCCCCCAGAACAAGAAGCCCCAGCCCGGCTTCCTGCAGACTCATTACTTCGTGGCGCTTTATCGCTTCAAAGCCCTGGAGAAGGACGATCTGGATTTCCAGTGAGTTCGGGGGGCCGGGGGGCTGTGCGTGACGAGCGCTCCGGGCACTAGCCCCGAGGGATGAAATTGTCCTTGGAGGCATGTTGGGGTTTCTGTGAGCATCGGTTGCGGGGTCTGTCTCCGGCTCTGCCAGCTGGCGTCCACGTTATGCAGTTCAGCTGCTCCCCGGGCACAGAACTTGGGGGCCTGGCTTCCAAACACCACTGGCTTCAGACAGACAAAGAAATGCCAGGGGTGGGGGGCGTTCTGGGCCGTCAGCTCCTGAGCTGTTTGCACACGCTCAAGTCTCGTCCTCATGCCTGCCCGGGCCACGGCTAGAAACGGTCTCCCTTTACCAGACGAGAGCTCCCCTAATCACAGGACTCCGGGAGCTGGAGCTTTCCAAAACGGCCATGGCCGCACTGCTTACAGCCGGGAGAACTGCAGCTGAGATCAGGACCACCGCGTGCTGCAGAGAGACCCTGCCCCCCGGTGAGATCAGAGCCCCCTGGTGCCGGGCACTGCACAGACAGACCCTGCCCTGAGCTCTCACTCCAGACACACCAGGGAAGGGTGACTCCCCCAGGTGCATAGGCGGGGGGTTTGCTCGAGGTCACACAGGGTATCGGACCGAGTGGGGGACTGATTCTCTATCTCCAGGGGCCCAGCGCAGGCCCCAGGAGGCCACGGCGAAGCGAATGCAGCCCGGGCCGGGGAGAGGCTGCCCGGCCCAGCGGACTGCACCAGGGCTGTGGCGTTCTCACCGGGGCTGGGTTGCAGGTGTCCGAGATCCCAGGGCCCCGCGGTGCCAGGGGCTGGACAAACAGAAGGACAGGTCCTGCCCTGCACCACTTAGTCCGAGTCCTTTCCCTTGCAGCCCGGGGGAGAAGATCACGGTGGTGGATGACTCCAACGAGGAATGGTGGCGGGTAAGGAGGGGTCCCCCCAGTCGGCTGGGGCAGGGTCCAGGGTGTCGGCAGCAGCGGGGCACACGGTGGGGGCAGCGCCTGGGGGGCTAGAGCTTAAAGCCGGTGATCATCTTCAGCACTCATGAGGGTGAGAGGCTGCCTAGAGCTTCTCCCAGTCCTGACCCGCAGCCCCTGCTAGCCCAGCCCTGGGCTCCCCCCACAGCTCTGCCGGTGCCCCTCACTCCCGACCCGCAGCCCCTGCTAGCCCAGCCCTGGGCTCCCCCCACAGCTCTGCCGGTGCCCCTCACTCCCGACCCGCAGCCCCTGCTAGTCCAGCCCTGGGCTCCCCCCACAGCTCTGCCGGTGCCCCTCACTCCCGACCCGCAGCCCCTGCTAGCCCAGACCTGGGCTCCCCCCAGCTCTGCCGGTGCCCCTCACTCCCGACCCGCAGCCCCTGCTAGCCCAGCCCTGGGCTCCCCTATGCAAACAGCTTTGTCAATGTCCACACCCCTCAGTCCCGACCCGCAGCTTCACTGTTTCAGCCCAGGCGTGTTGCGGGAGGGGTGGTGTCCTTGCAGGCCGGGCTGCTCCCAGTGACCCCCCCCTCCCCCGTGTAACTCCTTGCAGGGGAAGATTGGCGAGAAAATCGGCTACTTCCCGCCAAACTTCATCATCCGGGTGCGGGCGGGCGAGCGGGTGCACAAGGTCACCAGGTCCTTTGTGGGCAACAAGGAGATCGGGCAGATCACGCTGAAGAAGGATCAGGTGAGCACAGAGCCAGTTCCCCGCAGGGGGCGTCACCCCCCTCCAGTCACTCTGCCCCCAGTCACCCCCCCCCCCCACTCCCCAGTCCTGCTGCTGCACACCGAGAGACGCTCCATGCACATCTGGCACCAGCAGCTCAGGCCATGGGAGCCCGGCCCTGCACCCCCACCCTGCACGAGGCCCGATCCTGCACCCCTGATCCATCCCTCCCCACTTCGATTCTCCAGTGGTCCCCACTGCCTCTCTGCCCCCATTCCTCCCGCCTCTGCACGGGTGCCCAGCCCTACGTCTCTGCCCCCATGCTCCCTCCGTCTCTCCCGCTCGGCACTGCATCTCAGACCCCAGCCCCACCACTGCCGCACGGGCAGCCGGCTCTGTGTCTGGTTCCCAGCGGCGTCTAACCGGCCCCCACTCCGGGGCACCCTCCTTCCTTCCCCCCAGATCGTGGTGCAGAAGGGGGAGGAAGTGAACGGCTACGTCAAGGTCTACACCGGCCGCAAGGTGGGGCTCTTCCCCGTTGACTTCCTGGAGGAGATTTGAGCCCAGGCCGGCGACGGCAGTGGTCTTTAGCCAAGGGGCGAGCGGGCCGGGCCTGGAGCCGCGCCTCAGGCCCGAACACGGCCACCGGGGGCAGCTGCAGACGGAGCCCCTCTCCACGTCGCTGCAGGGAGCGGATCCTCAGCGGGGACATTGGTGCTGGGATGCCAACTCAGCCGTGACCTGTGTGCCGCCTTGGCCCAGGACAGCGAGGGGCTGGCCGTGACCCGTGTGCCGCCGTGGCCCGGGACGCGTCGCAGGCTGGGGCAAGCAGCGGATCCGTTGTTCACTCTCTCTGGAGGATGGAAGTGGGGTGGCGGGGCCGAGGGGGGCAGACAGGAGCCCTCCTGCACGCGTTCCTTTGCTGCGACGCCCCGTTGCTGCCTTTGGACACCTCCCGTCCTGCCAGGCTCACCGATGGGCAGAGGCAGGGTGTGTGTGTGTTTGTACTTAGGGCTGGGGTACCTTGAGGTTTCTCCCTTCCCCGGGGTGGGTGGGTGTGTGTGTGGGGGGGTTACCCCGGCTGTTGCTGGGTGTTTGCGATCTTGCTACGTCTTGTCAATATACCCGTGTTTCCCCTCCCGGTTTGTTCTCCCTGGTGACCCGCGGCGTGGGGGTGTCGGGGTTGCTGGCCAGGGCCTTGGTTTGAGGGGTGGGGGCGATGCAGGAGAAGTGGCCTGGTGGCTCAGAGGTTTGCATGGGGCGCCTGGTGGCTCAGAGGTTTGCATGGGGCACCGTCTGGGGGCACGGGGGGTTGGAATGACGCGTGCGTGGGGGGGAGGAGAGTTTGTTGGCTCCTGCCCCCTGGCATCCGCTGGCACCCGCAAGGCCTGGTGGGCACTGCTGTTGTGCAGCCAGCAGGGGGCACTCCCAGCACAGCAATTGGCATTTCTCCGTGGCGCTCGGCTGGGCTCCCCCATTCGAACAGTGCGATGACGTCAATCAAACTCCCGCAGCCTGGCCGCTGGGTGTCCCGTTGTGGCCCAGGGAGGGAGGACTGGGCATCGGGCCGGGGAGGCGGCTGGCTCGGATCTAGCCTCTTCCCGTCCCTGGCTGCTCAGGGTGACCTGAGTTTGCTGGGTCTCAGCTGGGGCCGGTGTGTGGGGTGAGCCAGCCCGGGGAGACCCCGGGCCCTCGATCCGCGGCGAAACCATCTCCTCTCGTTTTAACCCTTGTCGCCAAGTTCCCGAGCGAGCGTCTCTTGCTGCCAGCGATCAGGGACCCCAGTGGGGTGGCTCACGCCCGTAGCCCCGCCCGGGTGCATCCAGCCGAGGGGGCTGCCATGGGGTTTGTGCACGTTTTAGCGCCGTTCCCACGGCCCGGGGAGATTTCCCGCTGTCTCTCGAGCCGGCTTTCCCGGCCCGCGGCCCCAGCATCGGCCACCTGCAGGCCAGGCAGCTCCTGTGACAGCAGCCGCCCTGTGCACCTCACAGCCGAGCCCCGGCTGGGCCTTGTCTCCACTAGGGAATCGTGAGCACGTGGGGCTTTTGCACGTGAGCTGGGCGCTGTTAACCTGCCGGGAGATCCAGGTACTGAAGCTGGGATTGTAACTCCTGGGTAGCTGAGAGAGGCAGGTTGGGGCGGGAGAATGGGGCAGAGCTGGCTGGCAGTTCTGGCTCCGCCACAACCGTCCCATGCAACCCTGGGCAAATCACTTAGTCTCTTGTGCCTCGTCCCGTGTCTGGCAGGGGCTGAGAGGATAAATGCAGCAGAGAGTATAAGGGGCTCACACACTATGGGGACAGGGCTCGGGCTTGATCCTTTATTTGGGCTGGGGGGGCACCCTGCCACCCCAGAGCCAAGGGTTCAAATCCTAGCTAGAGCAAGTCAGTTCACTGAAACCATCTGCCACAGTGGGGTCCTGCCTGGAGTCAGGGGCGATGGGATTCCTTCCCTGGTTGCGCTTGTTGCTGTGTGCCAGGTGGGCGCACGCTCCGCCCCAGCGACAGCCGCATTGAAAGGTGGAGTGACTTGGGAAATGGAAACAACCTGCCCAGCGACCCAGGTTGTGGCAGGTGGCTTTGGAGCTGGGGGTACCCAGCAAGGGCAAAGAGCAGAGATCCTTCCCTCGGGCACCGGGTCTATTTACAGCAGAAAGAATCCTGGAGGGGCTGATCCAGGTGCCCGGCGTCCTGGCCAGAGTCCACAGCCACCCCGCCGGGGGGGGTGGGGGGCCTGAAACCCCAGTGCCGGGCTGCCTGCAGCCGAGCCCAGAACTGGAGCCCAGCCCGGAGGGCGCCATGTATGGGGGCCAGGGGACAGGTGCGGCCGCCCCAGGCCTCCGCTCCCCTGCCCTTGAGTTTGTTTGTTGGTCACTGGAAAATTCAGGGCTTGGCTGGGGGGAGGAAGCGGGGGGACCAGCAAACAGGTGCTTCCCTGCAGGGCGTCTGGTCCGGTGCCAAGGGCAGGGCCAGCGCGGGGACAAGGAGCAGAGCCCAGCAGCCAGCCCGGCCCAGAGGGGAAGGGCTCAGCCCCCTGCATTGGGGGCAGGGGGGTATCAGCTCCTGGGGCTCGTTGATGGCCTCCCCCCCTCCCCGGGAGGCCGTGGGGCAATGCAGGGGGCTGAGGGACGTGTCCCCTCTAAGGCTCCAGCCTGCTGGCCCTGAGCTGACATGGGGTTGCCCCCAGAGCCTGGGCTTCAGAAACTGGGGGGTCGATCTCCCTTCTGGCCACTAGGTGGCACCTGGGCTCTGCCCGTTGCTTTTCCCCATCTGGAACTTGGCAAGTCCAGGTTCGGGGCTGGGCAGGGGCTGAGTCGGGGTGGGAGGGGGGGCGGTTCTGTGGGGAGGGCAGCGTTGGGGGCGGGTTCATGGCTCCAAGGGGTGGAGCCTACAGAGAGGGATCCCTGCCTCCCAAGATGAGGGATGTCCAACTAATCCCTGGGGAGATGACCCCCCCCAATCCCT
>NC_088812.1:13721719-13842923 GCF_011386835.1 Chrysemys picta bellii | reverse complement strand
TGGGCTTCTGGCCAAGTGGAGAGCAGGATACAGCGCTCCGGGAGCTAGCCAGTGCTACTGGCCGGTGGCCCGGGGGAGTCATTGTCTAGTGGCCCTCGGGAAACGACCGTGCAACCTCTGGCCGGTGGGGCTGCGTCTGAGCGGAGGGTAGGAAATCGAATGACTCCGCACGCAGCGTTCAGCATGCCTTGTCGGGCGCCACGTGTTGAACTCGGGCGACACTGCCAGGTGTGAGCCACTGACGTGCTAGAGACTGTGGGAACTATGAAAGCACTGCTGCGTTGCCTAGTGGTTGGAGCAGGGCCAGGGAGTGATCAGGTCTCCTGGGTTCTCTTCTGTGTGTGACGGGGAGCGAGTCCCTTCTTCTCTCCATGCTGTGTCAGCCGGTTTATAGACCAGCGCTCTCTAGCACTGGGGGTCTGTGAAGTGCTGGGGCATTGTGGGGAGGAAGGAGCTAGAAAAGGTACCTGATGCTCCGGGGATGGCCCTGGAATAAGACCCTAGACAGAAGTGCAATGTGTCCAGTGGCTTGGAGAGCCAGAGTAACTCAGGAGCGTGACGCAGCCCGATCCCAAGCCCAGCCCCTTCCAGCCCCCTCCGCGTTCAGACGCCCCTTTGTTTGTAATGTGCCAATGCTGCTGCCTTATCAGTTATTTTCCCTTTTCTTTTCCCCTCCTCGTCTCCACCCTGCCCGCCACTAGACTGGTCAGAACGGATATCTAAACGACAGCAGGTTAGTACCATCCAGCATGCTTCACGGCCACACCTGTAGCTTTCTCAGGGGAGGACACGGTAACCCTGTAACAATGCTTTTCTCTGATGTTAACCAACAGACTCTCCAAGGAAGGCTTTTCTTCTAGCTCTCACAAAAGGAGGCAGATTTTTAGGTACCTCTGTGTGGTTTCTTGCGTACGTTGTTCTGCAGCGTGAGCTCGCCCCATGCATGGCTGCTTGTGGAGTCCTTTGAGTCGTATCTTTTGCAACATCCGTTGTTTTTTTTTGTCTCCCAAACTAAATTGCTGCGGAGTGGTTTTTGCTGATTCATTCCAAACAAGGGCTGAAGGGTCACAGGGGAAGGAGGGGAGGCGAAAGGCTCCTAGGATCATAACACTTCACGAGCCACATGGTCCCACCTGCCTCTGACACCTGCATTCTCACGGTGATAAACCCCAGCTGTCTAAGCAGGGATCAAATTAGCATCTCATCACACATGCATCGGTGTTTCGTGGTGGTGGTGTTCGGGGGGGCTGAGCCCTGGCGGTACACGTTCCCCAGGCGTTGCTGCACAGAGCCCAGGGAATCCACTTCAGCCGCATTTTTGGTTGATTTCTTTTAACGGACGGACGGTTCCTTCTGATGAAAGGGGCCAGATTAAAACCCCTAAGGGCTCTGTGGACCTGCAGAGCAGACAGGCCAGGCCAGGGCTGTGAGCACTTGGTGCACCGGCCGGGCTGTTCCCCAGGTTTGAAGGGGGTAAGTGAACCAGGAACGTTTGGGAGCTGCTGGCCTAGGCAAACACAGAGCTACGTTTCCCCCAGCAGCCGGAGGGTGGCAGGAGCGGGTCTCTAGGCAACAGCTGAGTGTGCATGGCCCATTCGCACACTCCCCGGTCCCTGGGAGGCTGCAGGTGTGAGCCCAGCTTGTGACGGGGGCTTTTCAGAGAGGGGGGTACAAAGTTTCAGAAGGCCTAAGGACTTCGGGGCCTACGTCCTCAGTCCCGCAGGCCATGGCCCTTGTCTGCGGGGAGCTGGACTGACCTGGAGCTTGGTGGTTCTGTCGCCTGCTGTCATTCAGTGCCCGGCTCTGTCTTGCTCACTCCCCGTCGCCAGACCTCAGGGCCCCTTGGGCACGGAAGCTGAGCCCACCTGTCGTGCAGCGCCGCGGTGGCATCTCAGGCCGCTGTG
This sequence comes from Chrysemys picta bellii, assembly GCF_011386835.1. Taxonomy (NCBI): domain Eukaryota; kingdom Metazoa; phylum Chordata; order Testudines; family Emydidae; genus Chrysemys; species Chrysemys picta. The sequence continues at coordinate 13,841,019 of NC_088812.1, read as the reverse complement.
CTTGCAGCATGCTCCAAGAAGCCGAACAGCCGCTTGGGATTAATCTTTATCCCCTCCCAAGTGGCGGTTCCTGTAATCTCGGCTTTCTGCCACCGCCATCGGGGCAGCGACGTTCCGGGAGGGGCTGGAGCATCAGGGCTGTGGGGGCAGCAGGGGAAAGGCAGGTCCCCGTGCTCCTTAATGTGCAAGGGTCCAATGAACCCTGGTGCCAGTTCAGCGTTTCAGAACGTTCTCTTCGTGCTGTTAATTAACCAATTCACTGCGAAGCGCTCGGTGCTAATGAATGCTCCCGGAGCTCGAGCTGTAGCGAGAGTAGCTGAGGGCGCGGCAGGAGACAGCACTGACGGGCAGTTGCTGTGCGGCAGGGTTCGGGCGTGGGCACTGCGGAATGGCTCAGGGTATTAGCAAGGGAGAATCTGGAACCTATCCACTGTAGGTCATCGGGGCCAGGCAGGGTCAGGTCTGGGATGGCTGGGCAGGTGTTCTCACCCGGCCAAAGGAATCGGGGGGATTGCGACAGAGGATTGAATGGAGACTCCCTCCTCCGTAGCTCCGAAAGGGCTCCCCTATCCCGAATGGGATGTGAGGGATGCCGATGGGGGGAGGGGAGGTGTTGGAAGCTCGTCCGGCCCCTGCCCGTGCTGTAATGGGACGGTTCAGCCGTTAGAAACCAAGCAACTCCGGTTCCCCGGCTGTCGGCCAAGCGAGGGCCGCGGAGGGCACCGGCTGTGGTGTCCAGAAGCTGTTTATACTTTGCTTAGCTGGTTATTTGCCCCCACTGTCCCCCCGCCAAGGTGCTGCGGCTTCACCAGTCCACCCCCTCTGCTGCAGACGTTGAGCTCCCGCTCGTACCAGTGGGTCACGTGCAATGTGCAGTGTCGCCCCATGGCTGGGAGCCGGGAAGCGGAGGTGGGCTCTGCTCCGGAGCCTGCATAGCCAAACACCAGGGCGGGGAGCAGCTGCAGCTTGGGGGGATCCCGATCAGCTGGAGCCGGTGTTCCGACGGGTGACACAACTCAATGAAAGCCCCGCCCCTCCCGCGGCATGGCCTCGTGGCACCCATTCATGCCCTCTTGGTTTTGCACAATTCCCCCTCTTTGCCTCTTGGGTCCGGGCTCCCAGCCCAGAGGCCGAGGTGATGCCCATTAGTTCAGCTCTGATTGTGCATCAGGGCGAGCCCGCAAAGCCCCTCTCTCCGGCCGGATGGCGTTTGTGACAATTCCCCAGAGACTGCTTCTGGTTCCGCTGCCCCACGCTGTCACACTCACATTCACGGTGACCCTTCCTCTGGGGGCAGGACGGCGGGAGTGCCCTGCTGCAGAGTGAAGGGGCATTGAGCTGGGGGGGGGGGGAGTTAGTGTACGTGGGAGCAGACCCCACGGGGGTCTAGGCCAGTGTCTGCCTCAGAAGGGGAGGGTCTGAGAGCTTGACCATTAGGGTATGTCTGCCCTGCAGCTGGAGCGAGGCTGCCGGCCCAGGCAGACAGGGCTGGACCGAGCACACTACAAATAGCGGTGTGGACGGAGCAGCACCAGCAGAGGTGGGCTTGAGCGTAGGTAGCCAGCCCGACCCTCCACCGGTGCCGTATCCACCCAGCTCTTTTCAGTGCACCAGCGGGAGTCTGTCTGCCCAGGCTCGCCCCCAGCTGCAGTGTAGACGTCCCCTTCAGCTCCTGGGGTGAGGAGGGGGTTAGCCGGGTGCATGGATCTCTGGCCAGAGCCAGCCCAGTCCTGCTCTCGGGGCGGCTTGTCAGCGGATCAGCGGGCTCTGGGCTGTTCGTTCCCAAGCAGCCGTGCGAGCGAGGCCATTGGGAAAGCCCCGGGGACTCCCGCAGCCCTGCACCACCCATTTCCCGTGTTTGGTGTCGGCGTGCCGGGCTCCGGAACACCTGCTGCCGCTCGCTCTCGTTCGTCTGCTCCCCTCTGCCGGGAGAGGACGTGTAACCGCTGTGGTCTCTGCAGGGGGAACCGGGACGCTCTGAACCGGGCCTCGGGCAGCCGTCAGAGCAGCACAGAGAGCGAGCTGAAGTCGCTGGAGCCCCGGCCGTGGAGCAGCACAGACTCGGACAGCTCCATCCGCAACCTGCGCCCGCCCGTCACTAAAGCCAGCAGCTTCAGCGGCATCTCCATCCTCACGCGAGGGGACAGCATCGGGACCAGCGCCAGCAGGACGGCCAGGCCAGGTACCGCTTTGCCAGAGCCGGGGCCCTGTCCCCAGGCCCACAGCACAGAGCTGGTGATTCCTGTGTTGTGCAATAGCAAGGTTGGGGAGGGCTAGTGCATCTCTGGGCAGCTACCAGACACTGGGGCCTTATCTAACATGTCACCCTGGGGGGACTGGAACTGGTGAGCTGGCCCAGCCACGTGTGTGTTCCCTGCGGTGCCACGCTCCCATCCCCTGGGCCTGCAGGTCCTGTGGCACCCATTCCTCCCCCTCCGCGGGCTCTCACTGCCGGAAAGGGACTTTGCCCAGGCAAGGCAAACCGTTCTGCGCTTTTCTTGCTCTCAGGGGGAAGGAGCCGATAATTAGCTGATCTCGTCAGACTTAACCTAACAGCAGGTCAGATGCTGCCAATTCTTAGAGAGCCACTAATCACAGGCTAGAGTTTCAGACGCACCATAACGGATTTCAACCCCCGTGCCTTGGTGAACAGGCCTGAACTGCCACTGGTCCCTGGCCCGGTGAGCGTGCCGGTTAAGGGCATTCCAGGGGCGTTACCAGCGCTCAGACTGGTTCCTTGTTAGAGAGACCAGCCGTATGTCAGGCAGAAAAAGCAGCGTGCTGAATTTCTAGGTGTCCTCAGGCGTTTTCAGTGGAGAAAGTTGCGGTTTCATCGTCACTTGAATGCGGTGGTGATGGCCGAGTAGCCACATGGCAACTGACAAAAACCTTAGTCAGCAGAGAATGAAATCCTGCTTCCCCCTTCACTGTAACGCTCCCTCCGAAGAGCTGAGTTTCGATTCGTTAGTTAGTTTAGGTTAGTGGAATTTTACATCGTTTGGCTTCATCGCAACAACTTGCTCCAGTGAAGGAGTAAAGAACTGACGTTAGAATCTGCCGGGTGTTATTTCAAAGCATAGACTGGCCTTTACAACGGAGCTTTTACCTTGTAACTCCAGGACTGGGCACATCCCATTGTGAGGCCAGGTTTTCTTAAAGTTTGGGGCTAGATTTTCACATGCCCAGCACCCACAACTGGGGCTAGATTTTCACATGCCCAGCACCCACAACTGGGGCTAGATTTTCACATGCCCAGCACCCACAACTGGGGCTAGATTTTCACATGCCCAGCACCCACAACTGGGGCTAGATTTTCACATGCCCAGCACCCACAACTGGGGCTAGATTTTCAAACGGTGGGAGCTGAGCTCGTTTGAAAATACGTGTGATTAGCGGCACGGCAGAGGGATCTGTTCTTGCTCTTTCTGATTGCAGGGAGCTGTGCGTACTCTTTCCCGCGGCTATCTCTTGGGTACGTGGTCTGATTTGGATTCAGACTTCATACATTGGCTAACCAATTGAAAGTACCATTTCTTCTTGCTCTGAAAAAAAGTAACTTGCAATTAAAGAAATCAACCTTCTCCAAACCTGCTACTGACAAATGAGTGGGCTTGCGAGGCCCATGCAGGGGTTAGGCAATTATTCTGTAGACTTACTCCTTTTTAAGTCAGGAAAATGTGCAGAAGAGGAGATTATTAAACTCTGCAGCATGTATCCCCGCCACATACCCACCCTGCTGCTTCCTGTAGTATGCAGAGCAAGTCACTTTCAATCATCCACGTATTAGCCCCGCTTAGAGCTGGGGCTCCAGTGAGGCGTACCTTTGTCCACACCTTTCTTCCCTCTCTTGTTCGTTTCTGATGATTGCCCATTGTTAGCTTCTTTATTTGTGAAGGGGATTGCCTTCCGTCTTCCCCTTCTGTGCAAGCACCTGCACAGTTCTCTGCTGAGGCCCCTCTCTGACCCAGTGCCAGAGGGAAAACGTTCCCCACGTTACGTGCACGTGATATTTTATCCCACCAAACGAACGCATCAAATTGCTGCTTTTTCTATAGTAACCACTTTGTGCTGTGGAGACCTCCAGCCAGCAGAGGTCGCTCCTGTTTACCCTGGCTCCTTCCCCAAGCTACGCAGGTGCATAGTTAAGGACCTCGCTCCTGGCTCTGGGCATGTTTTTGCACCCAGTAGGAGCAGGAGAGTTGGAATTGAACCAGATTCTGATGCCAGTAGGGTGACCAGATGGCCCGATTTTATAGGGACAGTCCCGATTTGTGGGTCTTTTTCTTATATACGCTCCTGTTACCCCCCCACCTCCTGTCCCGATTTTTCACACTTGCTATCAGGTCACCTTAGCTGCCAGGCAGAGCAAAATATTCGCATTAGCTCCCCCAAGTGTGCCAAGCACTTCACACGTGGAATGCGAGATCCCGGCCAAGCTGCGGTCAGACTAGTTCGCGAACAGACCAAAGGGGGCCAGGAAAGCACCATTTTGTAATGTAACTCATCAGTGCAGCGTTTGAGCACCATAGAAAGCTGTGAGTGCGTGCGCTGGGTGCGCCTACCCTGCGCTCCAGAGATGTACGTGGGCAGGGTCCCGGGCAGGGTTGCACTTGCGTGGCTAGCCCGGGGCTGCTAGTGGTAGCGAGCTAGCTTGCCTACGCGTGGCACCTCCTGCTTGCAGTGTGGACAGGGAGAGGGGAAGTGGCTCCTCGTCTGCCGGGATCTAGGAGCACGTTGGTCCCTGCACCGCTCCCAGAGCAGAAGCTTTCTCGGGGAAGGTTTCCATTTGGCAGACAGACGCAGATGTCTTTATATGGATGAATGAGCCCGGAGGAAACAGCCGGGGGCGGATGGGGACCGGCTCCTAGGTACCGACACTGCCTCTTCTCTCTCCATTCAAGGTCTGTCGCTAGCCTCGGAAGCGTGCAGCCAAGTCTCCACGTCCCAGCCTGGCCGAGGGAGCTTCTTGCCATGCACTGTGCAGCCGCAGCCGCACCAAGCACTTCCGCCCACTCCCCAGCAACAGCCGGCGATGAGTAATCACCTGATCTCCCCGGTGAGTCACAGCTCTGTCCCCTCGGGCTCCCTCCCTCCCGCCCGGCTCCGGAAGTGCAATAGTATTAGCGCTCCCAGCTCCAGAGGCTGAGAATCGGGCTTGGTTGGCAGCAGGTTGGCTCCAGGCTCCTGGTTGCAGATGTTTTTGGGGGGCTGCAGTTGCCTCGCTGTGTCTTAGGTCGGTAACGGGGCGCCTGCGGGGAAAGGCAGCCTGCGCCGCTGGTCCGGCCCCCGGATCGGGCCATCGAGTTTGACTTCTAAAGGGGCTTAGGTGCCCAAATTCCCTTGACTTTCAGTAAGTCAGGCCCCCAACGCCCATAGGCTCCTCAGGAGGGAGATGGAGTGTGCATTCTGGTTATATGGGCAGGGCTGTGATCTCCCAGCCAGAGGGGTCACTGCAGTGTTCTGTGGGCTGCACTGCCCAGCAATCCAGTGTCCGTTGTCCTGCCTGCCCTGGTGCTGCCGCTGGGGAACGTGCTGCCAGGCCTGTGGGCGCCTGGCCTCGTGGTAGGGAGGGTTCACGCCAGCCGGACGTTGGGTGTGGATGTAGGGCTCTGCCCTCCTGGTGTAGGTGGGCCCCCAGACCTCGCTGTGTTGCTTTGTCTCCGTGACTTTCCCGTGAGTCACGCCTGTAGAAGTCTCCCGAAGAGGGTAAGTGGAGCTGGTGTCCTGAGCTTTGTATCTGCAAAGTGCCGCCGGAGCCATCAGTCCTGCGCGTGCCCCGGGAAGCCCAGAGCGGGTAGGCAAGGCAGAGGGGAAAAAGCGACTTGCTGCAGGCCATAGAGTCAGTGTTGGGAGCCAGGATTCCAGGCCTGTGCTCCGAGCTGGCTCTCTGAAAGCTCTCCATCTGAAGACTCAGAATCCAGAGCCCTTCCCCTGCCGTGGAGTGGGAGCAGGGAGGTCCCCGGGTGAAATTTTCCCTTCTTAGCTTGAGCGTTTCCTTCCTTTGGAGCCCCGGACAGCCGTGCTCTGTGCTGGCACCAGCCTGGTGCTTTCCCCTCCTGAGAACGGGGTCTGAGATTGGCAAGGTTGAGCAGCGCAGCAGTGGGATCGGGGAACCTGGCAGCTGTTGTCTGACCTCAGGCCAGGCCGCTTGTCCTGTCCCTCTTAGCTCTTCCATGCAAACACCAGCGAAGGCTGCGCTGTGCCAGCCTGCCCGCACTGCCACCTGTCTGTGCCTCTGCAGGGCACATGGCATTGCCTGGCTCCTCGTTCCTGGCAGTAGGAATGCCCTGGAGCTCTGGCCATACCCCCTCCTCGGAGAATCGCACCTATGCTCAGCTGATGGCCTGAGTAGGCCGGGGCACAGAGAGCAACTTGCATCTGGCCTGCATGAAAACAAAGACTCATTTGCCAGCTCCCAGTTCCCCTGCGTGCTCGGACCTGCAGCCCCTCTGGAGGGACCGGCAGAAGCTGCTGCTTGTCTGAATTCTCCCGCCCTGCGATCCTGCAGCCGGTTAGCTTTTTCTCCCAGCTGCAGTCAGAGGGAGCAGGAGGTCTGGGATTGAGGCCTGGGGGTAGAGTTCGGTCTCCCGCCTTTTAAAAGGCCCAGGTTGTGAGGAAGTGGGACTGTTCTTAATGTTTCCTCTGAATACTGTGTGGGTGCCTCAGTTTCCCCTATGCATTTCTTAAGTCTCTAGGTGGTGGGGAAAGGCCAGTGCGCATAAATCACTGACACTCTGTCTCCCTGGCAACAAATGGCCAGGGCCCCTTCCCCCCCTGCAAGGTAATAGCTAAAGGTGAACAAAGAGATCAGGTGACCTCCTGACCCAGGAAAGAGACAAAGCCAAGAGGAGGAGGGGCTGGAGGGGGTTTTGAGAGTTGGAGCTACCTGGGGACTAGGCGTGAGAGCAGTCGTGGGTGTCTGGCTCTCTGAACCCCAGAATGGACCCGGCCAAGAGGTCCCGTTTACCGCTGTACCTACAAGCTCTGTTTTAGACCGTGTTCCTGTCATCTAATAAACCTCTGTTTGACTGGCTGGCTAAGAGTCACGTCTGACTGGGAAGTGGGGGGTGCAGAATCCTTTGGCTCCCCAGGACCCCGCCTGGGCGGACTCGTTGTGGGAAGCGCACGGAGGGGCATATGCTGAATGCTCCAAGGTCAGACCCAGGAGGTGAAGCCGTGTGAGCTTCTTGCCCTGAAGACAGTCTGCTCTGAGGGAGAGGAGGCTCCCCAAAGTCCTGACTGGCTTTGTGGGGAGCAGTTCCAGAGCATCGCCCGGGGACTCCGTGACAACTGGTGGTAGCAGTGGGATGTACGGCACCCCGTGAATGGCACTTCTTGCAGTAAGCGACTGGGGAGCAGTAAAACAGGGGGGGATGGTTTCAGGGGGCGATTAACCCCTAGGAGTGTGTGACCAGCGAGAAGGACTGTTGGAGTAACGGGGTCCCCCTGAGGACTGCAGCGAGCGGTCCCAGGGGCGGAGGAGTTTGAAGCTCGACCCTGGCAAAGAGGTGGTGACCACGAGAAGGGCTGGCACACTAGGGGTTCTTCCTGGAAATCGTGGGGGAGCTGAGAGCACACTGGCCTCTGAGTCCAAAGCAATTTGGGAACAGCGGAGTGATGGCCTATCACCATCTCCTTAAGAAGGACATCGTAATCCTGTGCAAAAAGAGAGGGTTACGCATTGGGAAGTTCACCAAGGCCCAGTTAATCGTGCAGCTGGAGGACGAGGACCGCTCTAAGGAGCAGATTCCTGACCCAGACAGGGCTACAAGAGGATCTGGGAGCAGCTGGAGCGGTAGCCAGGCATCCCCAAGAGTCTCTGGTCCCCAACCAGACGGGGGTCTTCACGATCGGATTCCCCATCAGGGATCGGAGATGGATGGGACTGGAGCTGAGTCCGAGAGAGCGAGAGGACCGTGAGAGAGAGCGAGCGCCCGAGGAAAAGCTGCAGGAGAAGCAGCGGCAGCATGGACTGGCGCTGGTGGAGCGGAGAAGCATAGGGGGCTCCCCAGGGGTGAGTGGGGATAGACCCTGGGCTGCCAGTTCCGCAGGGACCCTCGACACTAAATTGCTGCCCCTGGTTAAGGAAGGGGGTATGTGGATGCCCACCACACGGCCTTTGAGCAGGCTGGCGATTTGAACCAGGGGGACCCTGCAGAAAAGCCCCGGTATCTAGCTCCCTTGCTGGGTCCCAAGGCCGTAGATGCTGTCAGCCAGATGGGCGGGGTGGTGGACAGGCTCCCACTCCTGGTCCTGGCCTATATGTCTGTGTGGAGTCTCCTGGGCTCAGGCCCCTCGGACCCCCAGTGGGAGCGGAAGGTGGGGGTCAATGGGGAGACATGCCTGGGGTGGCGAGACCCTGGGACAGAGAGAACTGTTGTCGGGCCCCAGGTGGTGCAGCCTCAGATGCTGAGGGGCTGTGTGACCTGGGTGAAGGTCCCCAGGATGAAGGCCCTCGCCCTGCCTATGGCCCCGATCCCTGTGCAGACCCAGGAGGGGTCGGGCTGGCTGGCCATTGGGGTTCTCCAGGATATCGGCTGTGAGGTCCTGTTGGGGGGTGACTGTGTCTCTTTGGGACAAGATCCAGGCCTTGCCCCTGTAACGGCCGAGGCTTTGAATTTGAATCCCGCTAACCACTTGGCTAAGAGGGAAATGGTCAGTGAAAATGCAAATGACCTGGCTGGCAGGAGGGAGGGGCTGCTGGGCTCAGGATACCTGCCTACCTATAACCAGATCCCTGGGGCTGAGTGGGAGGGAGAGATGCTCCCCGCTCCCCTGCACACCGGAGAGGGGGCTCACGCTGGCTCTGATGCTGTGACCAGAGCAGAGAGCTGGCTGTCTGCCCCCACTGGGACAACAGGGATAGTGCTGGGCACGGTGGGAGCTGAGACCCCAGCTGAGTGGGGGGACACCAAGGCAGGGCAGGTCGGCTGCCAACCAGGTTTGCCTGGTCCAGACGTGCTGCTGGGAAGTGATTACACAGCAGGGAGGAAGCTACCAGGGACCAGGCTCAGAGGGGCTGTGACTCCAGGCCCAGCCAGCGAGAGGGAACAGGTCCCACTCCCTTCCCCAGCAGCTGAATTCCAGACCGAGCTGCAGAGGGATCCCTCCTTGGAGAAGCTGAGGGAACTTGCTGGCCACAGAGCTGCAAACCCCTTGGGGAAGGCTGCAGGGACAGAGTCCGGTGGGAGAAGGGATTCTTGTACCAGGAATGGGCTCCCCAAAGGGAAGTAGAACTGTGGGGAATCGGGAGGCAGCTGGTGGTGCCCCAGGAATCCACAGGGTTCTTCCCTTTCGAGCTGCTGTATGGGAGGAGAAGGGGGAAGACCCCTGGGTGGATCTCTTCCCTGAGGTGGGAGCCAATCTCCCCATCAGGTGTTCCCTGTTCAGAGTCACTGGGAAAGCAGCCCAGAACCTGGAGAGAGAGGTCAAGGACATGCTGGCTTTAGATGTGATCCAGCCGTTCAACAGCCCATGGGCCTCACCCGTGGGGCTGGTCCCCAAGGGAGACAGGATGATCTGGTTTTGTGGGGACTATCGGAAGCTTAAAGCCATCACAGTGTCCGATGCCTACCCCATGCCTAGGCCTGGGGAGAGTCTAGACAAGCTGAGGGGGCTGGAGGACTTGGCCCTGGCATACATGGATGACAGGTGTGTCTGTAGCCAGACCTGGGAGGAACGTGTGTCCCAGGTGACGAGGGTGCTGGGCTCCCTCAAGGAGGCAGGACTGACGGTAAAAGCCGAAAAGTGCAAGGTGGAGATGATCAGATTGGCCCATTCCCCAGACCAAGAAACCAGTCCAGGCCTTTATCAGGATGGCGGGGTGCTACCAGAGGTTTGTATCCCACGTTAGATCCCTAGCTGCCCCCATCCCTGAGCTAGGTGAGAGGGGTAAGCCAGACGAGGTGGTCTGGACCGAGCAGGGCCAGAGTTTCAGAGTAGCAGCCGTGTTAGTCTGTATCCGCAAAAAGAAGAACAGGAGGACTTGTGGCACCTTAGAGACTAACAAATTTATTAGAGCATAAGCTTTCGTGGACTACAGCCCACTTCTTCGGATGCATATAGAATGGAACATATATTGAGGAGATATATATACACACATACATAGAGCATAAACAGGTGGGAGTTGTCTTACCAACTCTGAGAGGCCAATTAATTAAGAGAAAACAAACTTTTGAAGTGATAATCAAGCTAGCCCAGTACAGACAGTTAGATAACAAGTGTGAGAATACTTACAGTATACAGAGGGCTCTCTGTATACTGAAGGAGGCTCTAATCCAGGGCCCGGTAAATCTGGTAAACCCAGACATTGCCAAGCCTTTTGCAGTGTTCACCAACGCCTCAGACGCAGGGCTGGGCACGGTGCTAATGCAAGCCGATGCGAAGGGCGGGAGACACCCCACCGGGTACCTGAGCAAGAAACGGCTGCCCTGGGAGCAGAACTATGCGGCCTCAGAGAAGAAATGCCCGGCCATGGGGCAGGCCCTTAGAAAGCTGCCGCTGTATAGTTTTGGGCGGCGTCACATGCAAGGGGCTGATGCCGAGCTGCTGGGGACAGAGACGCCTGTTCAGAGGGTGGCAAAGGTCAAGATGGGGGCTCTTAACCGAGAGCTCGAATTGCAGCCCTCCAAACTGGAGCGCTGGGAAAAGACCCAATCTCAGTTTAGACCCCAGGGGTATTGGGGTGGCAAAAGGGTACAGGCCGCATAAACCTTCCCACATGCAGCCTGCAAGCGCCATCAACCACAACAGACCCACGGGAGGATGTGAATCTGGAAGGTCCTGGTGTAACTCCCACCAAGGAATGGGAGAGATGATGGGGCATCCATGGGAACATTGGTGGGTTCGAACTTCCCAAGGTCACTGGCTAAAGTGACCTTGCTCAGTTCAGTCTCGAAGGGGGGAGAGATTTGACGAAGTGGGACTGTTCTTAATGTTTCCTCTGAATACTGTGTGGGTGCCTCAGTTTCCCCTATGCATTTCTTAAGTCTCTAGGTGGTGGGGAAAGGCCAGTGTGCATAAATCACTGACACTCTGTCTCCCTGGCAACAAATGGCCAGGGCCCCTTCCCCCCCTGCAAGGAAATAGCTAAAGGTGAACAAAGAGATCAGGTGACCTCCTGACCCAGGAAAGAGACAAAGCCGAGAAAAGGAGGGGCTGGAGGGGGTTTTGAGAGTTGGAGCTACCTGGGGACTAGGAGTGAGAGCAGACGTGGGTGTCTGGCTCTCTGAACCCCATAATGGACCCGGCCGAGAGGTCCCGTTCGCCGCTGTACCTACAAGTTCTGTTTTAGACCGTGTTCCTGTCATCTAATAAACCTCTGTTTTACTGGCTGGCTGAGAGTCACGTCTGACTGCGAAGTGGGGGGTGCAGAACCCTCTGGCTTCCCCAGGACCCCGCCTGGGCGGACTCGCTGTGGGAAGCGCACGGAGGGGCATATGCTGAATGTTCCCAGGAGAGACCCAGGAGGTGAAGCCGTGTGAGCTTCTTGCCCTGAAGACAGTCTGCTCCGAGGGAGAGGAGGCTCCCCAAAGTCCTGACTGGCTTTGTGGGGAGCAGTTCCAGAGCATCGCCCAGGGACTCCGTGACACAGGTTCATCTCCCTATCATTCTTGCCCATGGGATGCTCCACCAGCCAGGAGGGTCGGATGTGGACCCACGGCCCGTTAGAAAGCACCTCCGTTCTCGGAGTCTGCGGGAACCATGTCTCCGTGGCTGTCTCTTGCTGTAGTTCGTTGGCCACCCACCACCCCTAAATGATGAGGTGAGGGTCGGTGGCGGTGGTGGTAGCCGGTCCCAGGCGCTGGCAGGGGAGTGCTGCATTGTTGCCTGCATATGGTGCCGGCTTTCGCTCCCGCTTGCCGATCTCCGCTCCATTCTGAGTTCTCTGTGGATCGCTTCCAAAGCTGTGTTTCTCTACGGAGGGAGTCTGCTCAGTGTCCCCTTTCCTGCCCTCCCCATAGCAGGTTCCCCAAAGGAGCGAGGGGACAGTGTCCTGCGCAGGTCCATGGCTCCCCAGCCACTTCCCTGCTGTGTGCGTGACCATCCGGGGCTTACCAGAATGGTTTCAGTGCCACACGCTGGACTCGGGGTGCCCCCGGTGTGTGGATCTGCTCAGGAACCTACCTCCGGGGAATGGCTGGACATAGGCAAAGTGACACCTTGTCTGTGCTGGGAAACCTCCCCCGGGGGACTGGTGCTGCGGTGTCTGCCCAGTGGCAGGCAGTCGCGTGGGAATTGTAACCTCTCTTGGGACCAAGGTTTTGTTGCAGGGGAGTGTGGGAAGCTCCACGTTTGCCTTTCCACCCAGCTAAAAACCAGGATGGGGCCCTCCGCAGTAACCTCCGTGCTCCTCCCTCGCCGTGCCAGCCCAGGGAGTCTGCTGTCTGGTCACCCTCCTCCCAAGCAGTGAGACTGGTGGCAGGTCCTGTGAACGCCAGGGTTGGCCAGCCACGTCTCACTCGAGACTCCTCGTCTTCCATGTGGAGGTGGGCGCAGCTCTAGTACGGCCCCAGCCCTAGATCGCCGAGGCGCCTCTGCCCCTCGGCGGGTTGGTAAACAGCAGAACTCGCGCTGGGGAGCGGCAGGAGGGCACGAGCCGGAAGCTGCTTGTAAGATCAGAACAAACGGATAGAAACTGGCCACCAACAAATGTAGCTTGAAACTAGGGGAAGGTTTCGAACCGTCAGCGGAGTGACGCTCTGGAGCAGCCTGCCCAGGGGAGCAGTGGGGTCAGAAACCCTAACTGGCTTCGAGACTCAGCTTGGTTAGTCTATGGAGGGGGTGGTGTGATGGGACGGCCTACAATGGCATGTAGCCGCTCTGCGACTGCTAGCAGCAACTCTCTCCAACGACCAGAGACGGGACACTAGCTGGGGGCGGCTCTGAGTTACTCCGGAGAAGTCTTTCCCAGGTGTCTGGCTGGTGGGTCTTGCCCACATGCTCAGGGTCTAATTGGTCGTCATATTTGGGGTCGGGAAGGACTTTTCCCCCGGGTCAGGTTGACAGAGACCCTGGGGGGGTTTCGCCTTCCCCTGCCGCGTGGGGCACGGGGTCACTTCCACCCTGAGTCCTAGCCATGTAGACCGGCTGATCCGGATTGAATCAGAAAACAGTTGACGGTGTGTGTGCAGTCAGTGCCTCCTCCGGACGGTTCGCCCGCCAGAACTCAGTGCGAATGAAACCCCTCGGTGTAGACAAGGCTGGAGACTGTCTGCGTGGTGCGTGGCTGGCTCCCCGCCCGACCTCGCCCTTATCCAGGAGGAGTCGGCGCTGATCCAAGGCTTGCCGGGAGAGTCTGTCTGCGGGTTGGGGGGTGGGTGTTAGCCCCCAGCGGGAATCGCTTGAGAAAGCAGCTCAGCAGAACCGCAGAGGCCAAGCAGGGCAACTTCACCCACCGCTTCCACACACACCCCTCGCGCCCCCAGGCAGCTGTAACTCACCAGGGGTGGCGTGGTGCCAGGCTGGGGTTCAGAGCTGTCCGAGCTTCACGACACAACTGAATGGAAGGCAGCAGATGTGGCTTGGAATGGCAGGGGCCTTGGGGTGCGGACCTGCTCCAGCTGCCCCAAAAGTTGCGGGGAGCCTTGCTTCTCACACAACCCCTCCCAAAATGGCCAGTACGGGGCTGTTCCCACCAGCGGTGGTTGATTTCCCCATTGCTTTGTCCGAGATCTGGTGGGAGTTTGGGCGTGAGCCGCAGGGTGTTGGCAAAGGCTTTGGAGGTGCAGTGTGGCCAAGTCTTGCCGTGTCATCGCATGTCTCGGCTAAAGCCTCAGCTCCCGGAGTCCTGTGATTACAGGAGAATTGTGGCCCTGAAAAGCTTGGAACCAGGAGGTGACTGGGAAGAACCCGGCACTTCCCGGGGGTTGAATTCTCATGGGTTTGTAGCTGATCTCATGCCAGGTTGGGTCACGTGGGGTAAGCAGCGTTAAACTACAGTGTGGTCAGTGATGAGAAAAATCTGCCCAAATCCAAGAGCCGTCGGGCAGCTGAACAGTCCCTGAAAGGCACCGTGGCTGAAATGGGGGTGGGGGGCATGAGGGGAGTGCGGGATCTCTGTCCCTCTGCGCCCAGCAATGGTGGCTGCGTGGGGGTGGAGCTTCTGAAGGAGCAGAAAGCGTCGTGGTTTGTATGAGGGGGTGAGAGCTGCCCCCACCCCCGTTCCTCTTCCCCCCCCATTCCAGCCCCCCACAGAGATAGGCTTCCCTAGCTCCCCAGAGCATCCATTTCTTTTTCACGGTGCTATGAAAAACCATAGCTCTCTGCAGCCCCGTTCGCCGCCTCGGCGCGCGCCTCTGTGTGTCTGGAATGAGCTCGGATGACTAACCTTGCCCTTCCTTCTTTCTCTCCCTCCCCCATGCCCCCCCACCTCTCTCTTCTCTCCCCTTCTCCGCTGGTCTCAGCCGGTCCCAGCTCTGCAACCTGTTCAGTACTCTGCCAGCTCCTGTCCCCAGGTCCTCCTGCCCGTGTCTCCGCCCCAGCAGTACAACATGGTATAACCCGTGTCTGTCCCGTGTGTGCCGTGTCTGTGTTGTGCGAGCTTTGCTAACCTGGGCTGTTCTGCAGGGCCCGACTCTCCGGGAGGGGGCTAGCGCCAGGGCAGGCGGGCGGAGGGGCAGGGTTGCTGTGGAGTTGCAGGCAGTAACCCCGGTGGCTTGTGTTAAACGTGCCTTGAGAAGCAGGTGTGGACTCCCAGCCGGCGCCAGACTGACCATGCCCACCCCCGTCCCATCGCCCAGAGCTTTGGCCCCAGGACCCCCGGCCTTCGGTGGTCGTGCTGTGGCCCATTCATCCCCTGGAGCTGTCTCGCAGGGCGTGCTGGAGGGGGTGGACACACTCCCTTACGCAGCGGTGAGCAGATGGCGCTCGAGCTGACAGCGAGGGAAAGAGGACGGAGGGGCTGCACCAGCATTTGGGGGTCATTTTGCAAACACCTGATGTCTGGATTCCCAAAGCAGCCAGCGGGTGCTGCCTATTAAGCTACTGACTGGCTGCACAAGCAGCATCGGACCCGTGCCCAGTCGCCTCGGTCCACTCGCTCCGGTCCTGTCCCCGTTGGTCTTTGCAGGTGCTCGGCTGGGACCGGTTCTGGATGCAGCGTTGCAGGCTGCGAGCAGCAGCGACCAGCTGCCCTTTGGCTCTGCAGTGCGCGGCGTTCGCCTGGAGCGGGCTGGGACTGCCAGGGCAAAATGCGGGGAGGGGTGTGAACTTTAGGGCAGGCCCCGAGGCCGTAAGAACCAGGGGGAAAGGCTGGCTGGCCCAGCACGGGGGGAACCACGTTACCCTGTATTTAGTGACTCCATCCTCCCAACCCCTGACACAGCCCCCCCGGCTCCTTGCTTCCAGCCCCGAAGGCTGTTTCCTGGCCAGGCAGACGTGATCTGCCCAAGCGCCATGCTCACGACTCCAGGCTTCTCCCGAGGCAGCTCGGGGAGGGGGGGGAGACGCTTCTCGTCCTCGCTGTTGGCATGACCCAGAGACACCGTTGCCCATGCTCTGTTCTCCTTCTCCCTCCGCCTGCAGGCCGAAGAGCTCAGCTCCCCCTTTGGGCAGATCAGCCTCAGCCGTCAAGGCTCCACAGAAGCTCCGGACCCATCCTCGGCCATGTTCCAGCCGCCCCTCATCTCCCAGCACCCTCAGCAGACGGGATTCATCATGGCATCCCCGGGACAGCCCATCCCTGCCTCCAGCTACTCCACCTCGGGACACACGGCCCCCGCTCAGCAAGTCCTGCAGCCCCAGGGCTACCTGCAGCCTCCCCAGCAAGTAAGGAGCAGGGGCTGGGACCATGTGCGTGGCCTGGGGCGAGGCAAGTGCCAAGTGTTGGGGTGAAGGGGGGGGCACCCCCTGGGAACGGAGCGTCTAGTTCACGTTGGGACTCAGCCTGCACCCTTTGCGCTGGCTACCAGAGGTATTGCAGTGACACAGATGGGCCTGAGTCACTGATCAGCGCTGCAGACACCCCAGAAAGAGACGGTCCCTGCCCCACAGCGCTCGCTGTCTTGGGGTCTGCACGGGAAGGCTAGACCAGTAGGAATCACGGTCTGAATGTGACCTCCTATTGTCTCCCAGGGGGACGTTCTCGGGCCAGGTCTGCACTACAGACCTCTGCTGGCACAGCCGTTGTTCAGGGCTGGGGTGAGCTCTTTGCCAGCAAAGCCCCAGCGCAGACCCAGTTATGCTAGCAAAACCGCGCTTTTGCCAGGAGAGCTAATTTCACTCCCGGGGCTGGAATAAGCTATCCGCTGTGTCCACACTTGGGGTGCTTTGCCGGGATAGCATAGACCCGGCCGTACTCCGGAATGTGAGGGGCCTTTTCTGGGTTTAGTTCATGTCCCTTGGGAAGGGGGTTAAGCTAAACCGGAAACCCCCACTTTTACTCCCAAATAAAAGTGTCTGCCGGCGAATTCTAACTTCACCATAACCAGTCAAGCTTTCGAGAAAAGGCCAAGCCCTAAAGAGAGGTCTACAGGTGCTTGCATGGGCTACAAAAATTTTGGTGACGGGCTCTTGTATCTAGTTCTAACGTGACCCAACAGCTGGAAGTTGAATCCTGGCACATTCAGACTGGAAATAGTCATTTTGCCCAGTGATGGGAATGAACCATCGGAACAACTTGCCGAGGGCTGTGGTGGGTTTTAAATCAAGAGCCATGGGTGGTTTTCCACCAGAACAGCTGTAGTTCAACCAGGAATTCTTTCGGGAAAGTCCCAGAGCTTCTGTTATCAGGAGGTGGGACTAGCTCATGAAAGACGAGAGACCTTGGGGTGGAGCATAAGAAAAGACACTGGTCAGCGTCCATTGGGAAGGGGATTCTCCTTCACTTCCTGTCCTACGTTCTTGCCCAGCGTGGTGCTGTGCCGTGTATCACCCCCAGAGATGGCTGCAATCTGAGGGGGGGCGGTGGCGGGATCCCTGCGTCCAGGTCAGAGAAAATCCCAGGTACTCCTGGGCTCTTGAACCTAGCAGAGGAAGGTGGAACGCGAACCGGCGGCTGGAAAGTGGAACCAGCCTCGTTCCGGTTGGCAGAAAGGCCCCACTGTTTAGCACTCTTGGAAGCGACGTCCAAGGGGAGCGGTCGGGTCTCCCCCTCTGGATGGCTGGAAGATGCTTTAGTCGAACACGTTGCACAGGGTCACTGGGTGACGTGCTGGCCTGTGATCTATACGCTGCTGCTCTAACGGGCTCGTCTAGCCGTACGCTCTAGAGATCTATAAAGAAAGCGCGTAAGGCCCCGGTCCTGCAGCTTGTCCCCACGTCGGTAGGGTTCCAAAGTGCTGCCATTGGAGCCCGGCGTGGGTGGGAGTTGGGACCTCCTAAACCCGGGCTCGCAGCAAGAGACCAACTAATGTATCCCGTGCTGTGCTGGTGTGAATCCAAAGCCCCTCCCCTCTTCCCCCCATGCCCATCACAGGCTGCAGCCCTGACTCTGGGTCTCGGCCCCGTGAGCTCACAGGGTGGGGGCTCGTTCCTCTCTAGCAGCAGCCCCAGCGTGGTCCTGTGGGGGCTGGCCGGGGGCTCCGTTTGCTCACCCGTTACTCGGAGCGGCTCCATTTATCCACAGACTTTCTCTGTTCTGTTAGATTCAGGTTTCCTACTACCCGCCCGGGCAGTATCCAAACTCCAGCCAGCAATACAGACCTCTCAGTCACCCGGTGGCCTACAGCCCCCAGCGCAATCAGCAGCTCCCGCAGCCTTCACAACAGCCTGGTAAGGGGCTCGGGCAGGGAGCAGGCCGGGGCTGGGCGGGGGTGGGGGGTCTGAGCTGTTTCCACCCGATGACAGATTCATAGGGCTGGTGCTCCCCAGGCCTTGTCTATCTGCCCACTCGCCGCGGTTACTCTTAACTTGCTCCAAACTGTTTCTCTGGGCTAGAGACGGCGGCACAGCAAAGCCTCCTTCTCGCTGCCTGGCCACTGGGGTTTGTTCACACACTCGGGGTCCCACCACCAGGCAGATTGGGGGTTGGGCAGGAATTTCCCCCCAGCTCGGATTGGCAAGGGGAGCGGGGGGCGGTTCCGGCAGTGTGGGGTGCAGGTGCTCGGCTGGAATTTCTTGGCAAGTCTCACCTGTCCAATTCCCTGTGATGTCCATGGCCTCGGGCATTGGTGGTACCTGGGTACCCTGTTCTTAGCCTTGGGCTCACAGCTTAGTTCCTGGGGGGCTGAAATGTGTTCGTCTGACTAAACTCTTTGGCTTTGTCAGGAGTCCAGGGGGTGTGCTATGCAGGAGGTCAGACGGGCGAGCGAATGGTCCTGTCTGCCTTTAAGGCTGTGAAACCAGGAGGCGTTTCTACCCCTGTCTCAGCCCAGAAGCCTCGTGTCCCGTCTCCCCGCTCCCACCCCCGCCGGCGTTTCACCTTTAGTTTTGGTGTTTATTACCTGAGTGCAGGAAAGAACTTTCAACCCTGTTTGTTAATGCATGAGAAGAACACTTAGAACTGGCTGAGTTTTCCATCCAGCCTGCGGGACTCTCTGCCACAAGATATCATGGAGGGCAAGAGCTTTTAAAACCTCTCCTGCTCGGGCATAAACCAACTGGAACAGGCGGTGTGACCTAGTGGGCAGAGCACTGGACTGGGAGTCCGGAGCCCTGGGTTCTATTCCCAGCTCCGTCACAGACCAGCCGGGTGTTTGTGGGCAAGTCGCAGCCCCTCCCTGTGCCTCAGTTTCCCCATCTGTAGAATGGGGAGAATAATACTGACTCCCTTTGTAACGTGCGCTGAGAGCCGCTGATGGAGAGGGCTAGAGAACAGCTAGGGATACTGGGGGTGGGTGAGGTTGGAACTCTCTCCAGCGGCGGGGTAGAAATACTGTAGTGCCTGTCGTAGGGGTCCGTCCTGCTCGCCGGTTTGTGCCACGCGGCATCCTCGCTGCAGAGCCTTTCCTGGCTGCAGCTGGGTGCGGGGCGTGAACGCGACCGAAGGGACCCGTGCTTACATCCCGCCCCTGTCCCACAGCAGGTTTGCAGCCAATGATGTCCAACCAGCAGCAGACGTTCCAGGGCATGCTGGGAGTCCAGCCGTCCCAGACCCCCGGCCTCCTCACCAATCAGAGGAGCAACATGGGGAGCCAGATGCAAAGCATGCTGGGAGTCCAGCAGTCGCAGACCTCCAGTCTCCTCAGCAATCAAAGAGGCAACATGGGAAACCAGATGCAAGGCCTGATGGTCCAGTACACGGCACTGCCCTCGTACCAGGTGGGTAGCAGGGTGTCGCTCAGAGGACGCGGGACACAACTCCGGGGCCGACGCCAGCCCAGCTGAGATAAGGCTGCTGGACGCCAGCATCAGCCTGGGCTCACAGGCGAGGGAACCCCCCTGCGTGTCGCTCCCGGCACTCCCACATGCCGCCCCAAGAGCCAGCCCGGCCAGGCCGGTGTGTGAGCCCTGACGTCTGAGCGCTGCCCCCGCGCCAGTTTCCAGGGTAACCGGGTATTAATAGTCACAGCGGGAGCAGCTAAATTCGTCTAGCTCCTGAAATAATCCGGAGCAGGGGGTGTGAACTGGAGGCCGGGCACATAATGCGGGCTGCACAGACGGGGTCTCCCAGAAGCCTGCTCCCCCTGCCTTGCTTCTAATACCCACGGGTGTTTTCATTCCCCGGCGGTGGCGTGAACCCGGCACTCCCTCCCCGTGCTGGGCAGGGGGAGAGGCCGCGGCGCCCGCCCCCTTGACGCGTGTGCGAAAGGCCCTGACGCTGGGGGCTTGGGGGTGTGGGCAGAGCCAGTCCCAGACCAGAATGCCCTGGGCTCTCTGTCCGCACGTCCCCAGCAATGGGCCTTCCACCCCTTCCCTAGCGAGGCTGCCCCCAGCCTGGTGTGGACTCTCTCGCGTTCCTCCTTTGCTTCTGGTCACGCCCCGGGTGGGAGCGCCACCTCCTCCAGTGCCGCTCCCCATGGCTCCCCTCCCCTTCTCGGCGCAGGTCCCGGTGGCTAGCGAGTCGCAGGGGGTGGTCCAGCAGCCGTTCCAGCAGCCGGTGCTGGTGTCCGCCAGCCAGTCGGTTCAGGGAGGGCTGCAGTCCAGCGGGATGCCGGTCTATTACAGTGTCATCCCCACGGCCCAGCAGAACGGCACCAGGTAAGGGCAGCGGCGTCTCCGGCCCGCCTCTGCTCGGAGAGCTGCGGGGGCAGCTCAGCGCGCTCTGCACGCGGGGGGTGGTTGCTGGCCGAGCTGGCCTTGGTCAAAGGGGAGAGTAGCAGCAAAGCGGGGGGCAGTGGGGGGTGACCAGGGCGCACTTAGGGGGCTGCGTTTGGCCTCTCTGCAACGGTCCTGTGAGACAGGAGCCAGCCCAGGGAGGGCTGCCCCGAGTCCCCGTGCGTCTGCAGTGCGGGGAGGTGGCCCAGCCCGTGTTGGGGAGAAGCTGCCACTCAAAGGCGGGGTCTGGGGAAATGCAGCTCTGATGCCTCACCGCAGCTCTCTCCTCCCGGCAGCCCCTCGGTCGGGTACCTGCAGCCTCCCGGCTCCGAGCAGTATCAGATGCCCCAGTCTCCCTCGCCCTGCAGCCCACCACAGATGCAGCAGCAGTATTCGGGTAAGGAGCGACCGCCCGTTCCCTGGCTCACCCTGCCCCCTGCTGGGCACTGGGAAGTACCCTGGCATCGTAGCCCAGGAGGGGCTGGCTCTCTGGGGGGGTTGGTAAGGCACCGCTGAGTTCCCCCCCCCCCCCTCGACCCAGGCCAACGGAAGCGGTTGGTGGCTTCTGTGGACTGAGTCGGGTGGGTCTCAGCCCAGTTCCACGCCCCCCGCGGTCATCAGCAGACACGCCAAGGCCGGGCTGGGGCCAGGCAGAGCCTGGTGTGGGGCAGCCTGGCCACCCAGCGTCTCCGCTGGCTGCTCCACACCAGGGCTGTGTACGGAAATCGAGGGAGAGACGAGGTGGCTCAGTGTTCGGACGCTCTGGGATGGACGGAGCATTTGCCTGGAGAACGAGGCCCTGGGGGGCGGGGGGTCCTGCTCTGCTCGCACAGCCCAGCTCTGGGCCTCCCCCACGGTGGCTGGGAGTGGTGCCCGGGGGCCTTGCTGCGCTGTCCGAGGCCAGTGGCCCCGTCCATGGGCTAGCCAGGCCTTTCAGCCAGGGCCAACCGGGCTCTTCCTGGCCTTGTGTTGGCTGGGCCTCGCGTGCCATCTGCTGGGAGCACCAGGTATTGCAGCAGGCTCTGGGCCTCGACAGCCTTGAGTTGTCTGGAATCAAGCTTTTAAAATTGTGGTGACAGCCAGGGGGCTGGGAGCCAGGACTCCTGGGTTCTATCCCCAGCTCTGGGGGGGGAGTGGGGGCTAGCGGGTTAGAGCAGGGGGGGCTGGGAGCCAGGACTCCTGGGTCCTATCCCCAGCTCTGGAGGAGAGAGGGGGCTAGCGGGTTAGAGCAGGGGGGGCTGGGAGCCAGGACTCCTGGGTCCTATCCCCAGCTCTGGAGGAGAGAGGGGGCTAGCGAGTTAGAGCAGGGGGGGCTGGGAGCCAGGACTCCTGGGTTCTATCCCCAGTTCTAGGGGGGAGTGGGGGCTAGCGGGGTAGAGCAGGGCGGGCTGGGAGCCAGGACTCCTGGGTTCTATCCCCAACTCTGGGAGGGGTGTGGGGGCCAGTGGTTAGAGGGGGGACTTGGTTCTCACCTTGGCTACCACACATGCTGTGTGACTCACAAGGAGCCTGTCAGTGAAATGGGATGAAGTGTGCTGTGTGGTTGTGGGGTGTGCAAAGCCTTGTGGATGGGGAGAGGGCAGAGCGGTGGGGGTGGGGGTGAGGGGCAGCAATCCCACAGGCTCCATTGGGTTTCTGCTGGGGATGTTGAACTGGGCCCCTGGTGCACATCTGGGGGGCAGCAGGCCATGCAGGAGGGGCAGGTGCTGGGGGAGGTGCCAGACGGGCACGCGGGAGGTACGAGGGAATGCGTCTCTAGGCTCCCTGGGGGAGGGTGCCGGGGTTTTCACACCAACACCTCTTTATCGCCGACTGGCGTTAGCCACGCTCGGGCTTCCTGGCATTGCGAGCTGGCGGCCAGGATGGATCAGCGAGAGCAGGAGTGCCCCTGCAGCAGCTGCGTGGCCCGTGATGTCACCCTTCCCCTCTCCAGCTGGCTGGGGGGAGGAGGGGGTCAGCAGCCAGGTCAAGGCCACCCCAGCTATGGCCGCCTTTCTCGAGCTGCCCCCTCCTCCCTCCGGCGGCTGGAGCAGGATTTAGCGCTGGTCAATTTCCCTCATCCTCCTGCCAGCACCGAGGGAGCAAACACGGCCCCACCCGGCTCTGCCCTGGTCCCGTCCCAGCGCGGCGCAACCCCCGGTGTCATTAGCCGGCCGGGCCAGGCCTCAGAGAGCCCGTGAGCTGCTCCCAGGGCAGGGCAGCTGCAGCTGCCGACCCTGGGAGCCAAGAGCCCGGCTGGGCTGGAGGCAGGTTCCAGGTGCCGCTAGCCCCACTAGGCTGCACTGCCTCGCCTGAGGAGCAAGGCTGGGGCTGGGGGAAGAGAGGAGGTCGGGGGGACGGAGCTGCCCCAGCCAGCCCAGGGGAGCTGAGCCGTTGGTGGCCAGGCCAGGGCACTGCATTGCTCTCAGGGGAGCCTGGCATGGTCTGGGTTAGGCAAGGAACACTCCCTGGAGCCACCCGCCCTGCAGGGTCACCCAAGTGCAGGCTGGGGCCCCGGGAGCTCCTGGTTTTCACTGCGGGTGGGCACAGCAGGAGTGCTGGGGGTGCAGTGCCAGGCATAGAGAGTGGAGGAATAGGGGTGCTGTGCCAGACGCAGGGGAGCATGGGGATGCATTGCTAAGCATGGGGAGAGGATTGGAGTGCAAAGCCAGTCACAGGGGTGCAGTGCCAGCCACCAGGGGGATGAGGTGCAGTGCCAGGCACAGGGAAGGATTGGGGTGCAGTGCCAGACATGGAGATGCAGTGCCAGGCACAGGGAAGGATTGGGATGGAGGTGCAGTGCCAGGCACAGGGAAGGATTGGGGTGCAGTGCCAGGCATGGAGAAGCAGTGCCAGGCACAGGGAAGGATTGGGGTGCAGTGCCAGGCATGGAGGTGCAGTGCCAGGCACAGGGACGGATTGGGGTGCAGTGCCAGGCATGGATATGCAGTGCCAGGCACAGGGAAGGATTAGAGTGCAGTGCTAGGCATGGAGATGCAGTGCCAGGCACAGGGAAGGATTGGGGTGCAGTTCCAGGCACGGAGGTGCAGTGCCAGGCACAGGGAAGGATTGGGGTGCAGTGCCAGGCACCAGGGGGATGGGGTGCAGTGCCAGGCATGGGGATGGGGTGCGGTGCCCGGCACGGTGACCCCGGAAAGCCCCTGCACCAGGTGGAGGTTTCTGTAGCCAGGGGAGCGCCCCTCGCCTGGCTGGGGGCAGGGGGTACCAGTCCCAGGTTGTGAGCCTGGGAGCTCCCGTCCCAGCCGCCGTCTCCTCTTGGCAGGGGTGTCTCCGTCGGGGCCCGGCGTGGTCGTGATGCAGCTGAACGTGCCCAGCGGCCCCCAGCCCCCGCAGAACCCTCCCGTGGTGCAGTGGAGCCACTGTAAATACTATGGCCTCGACCAGCGGGGGCAGAAGCCGGGGGAGCTGTACAACCCAGACACCAGTGCCCAGGTACAGGGCAGGGGGGGGCCCAGGCACTAGCCCACTGCCGGGGGGGCTGGGGGTTGGATTCAGCCCCTTGCAGAGAGCCAGCTCAGCACGTCCCCTTGGGGTGGGGATAGGGGGCTCGGGGCCCGATCCGTGCGTCTAACCCTTTTCCCCCGTCTCCAGGCCAGCACCCAGCTAACCAGCCCCATCACGTCCCCCACTCAGTCCCCGACGCCGTCTCCCGTGACCAACCTCAACAGCGTCTGCACAGGGCTCAGTCCGCTTCCGGTCCTCACGCAGTTCCCCCGGCCCGTGGGCCCAGCACAAGGTGAGACGGGCTGCGGGGAGCGTTTGAACCAGAAAGCCTCTGCAGTGAAACTGGCCAAGCTCAGAGCTCGACGGGGCCCGGGCCCAAGGCATGGGGTGGGATTGACAGGGTGCATTGTGGGAGTTTGCATCCGAACAGTGGGCCCTTGGCCCGGTCCCCTGGGGAGGCGCCAGTGGCCAGAGAGTGAACTCTGACCTGCCGAGGCAGCCTTCGAACCTGCAGAGCCGTGGCTGGGTAGAGCCTGGCGCTCCAGGGGGCGGAGGCTGGCTCCCCACAGGGCGGGGCCAGCTGTTTCAGAGGGCGGAGCCTGGCTCCCCATGGGGCAGGACCAGCAGTTGCAGGGGGCGGGGCCTGGCTCCCCATGGGGCGGAGCCTGGCTCCCCATGGGGCGGGGCCTGGCTCCCCACAGGGCAGGGCCAGCTGTTGCAGGGGGCGGGGCTTGCTGGCCAGCTGTTACAGGACCCACCAGATGGGTTATTTCCATAGCGTGGGTTGCCTCCACTGCCACGTCCTCCCCACCTCTCCAGCCTGGGCCGGTGAGACCGGTGCCCGGAGAGGAGGCCTCGCCCCCAGCTCACGGGCACGACTGCGGCAGAGCAGACGTGCACATCCCTGGCAGGACTGTCTCCTGTGGGGTTCCACAGCGCTGCAGCCCCCCGCCCCAGCACCCCCAAACCTCTGCTTCTGCTTTCCAGGCGACGGGCGCTACTCTCTACTGGGCCAGCCACTGCAGTACAATCTCTCCATCTGCCCTCCTCCTCTGCTGCCCAGCCAGTCCAACTACAGCGCGCACCAGGTAGGGGGACTGCGGCCGCCAGCCCAGAGGCAGACTGGGGCCCCCCACCACCGCCAGTGTTCCTCCTGCCCCCCGACTTCGTATGGCAGCGTTGCCATTGCCGGGGCTGGAGATCGGGAGGAGTGGAGGGGCTTGTGAACGGTCTTCCCTGTTCGGATTCGAGGGCTCTTTGGGGGACGCAGAGATGCGGGGGCTCCCAAAGAGGAAGCTGCTCCCTCAGCGCTTTAATACAATCCCTACGGGTCTGTCTGCGGCACTAGCCCACCCTCGGTGCCAAGGCTCACTGGCCTGGCGTCGCCGATGCTGTAGCCAGAATTGGACGGGGAAGCCAGACCTGAGTCCCCAGGTGGAAAACAGGAGATGTTTGTCATTGCCTGTGGTTTTTCCACAAAAAACGCTGGTTTTGTCAAACTCAAAACATGGAAAAAGTCCTGAACACCACAAACAGTTAACTTGTGGAACTCATTGCCAGAGGACGTTGTGAAGGCCAAGAGTATATCGTGGCGGACAGGTCCATCAGCAGCTGTTAGCCAAGATGGTCAGGGATGGAAGCCCAGGCTCTGTCCCCCCAAGCCCCTGACGGCCAGAAGCTGGGACTGGGCGCCAGGGGCTGGATCACTCAGTAATTGTCCTGTTCTGTTCAATCTCGGAAGCATCTGGCATTTGGATTTGGAAAAGGAACAAACTTTGAAACTGCAGAATTTCCCACCTACCTGTGAAAAAGCCCAACAACCCCCCCCCCCTTCAGACTCCAGCCACTGGGGTCCCAGCCACCTTTGTCCCTCAGAAAGAAGCAAAATGTGGGGGGTGAGCCCCCGTTTCCCCTCCCTCAGGCCAGGCAAGTGAGTCCCAAAGAGCCAGCACCCCCTGGAGCGTGGTCCTTTGCAGACCGAGGCCCTGGCCAGTGCCGAGGGACGCTCGGGCTCCACCAGGATGCGCCACACGCTGCAGGATCGGGGCCCTAGCCCAGTGCCCGCAGCCCATCTCTGAGGATGCTGACAGCAGTTCCCATGTAAACGTCACTCTGCCCCCAGCCTCGCCCAAGCCGGACGTCAGCACCCAGATGGAGACGGAGTGCAGGCTGGAAACGGCCCTTGCCTGTCCCAGGCACCTGGGCGCCCTGAACTTGGCTGCACCGGGGGCTGGGCTAACCCTTGCGCTCTGGGCGGGTGGGCACGCTGGCGAAGGGGCTCCCAGCCGCTCTGCTGGACTGGCAGCTTCTCCGAGTGACTCTGTTTTCACTCTTCCAGGGCCAGACAGGGATGAAACACGGAAACCGGGGCAAGAGACAGGCCCTCAAGTCAGCGTCCACCGACCTCGGCACAAGCGACGTAGGCAAGTGACCTCGGGGGCTACTCACGCCCACCCGCGCCTGGCAAACACCCTGCCCAGCCCAGCCTCCTGGGTGCCTCCCTCGCCAGTCACCTGCCGAGGGCGCAGTTTGAGCCCTTGTCACTGGGCAGCAGGGACGGATCCTGGACGGGACCCGCGGGGGACTAGAGAGGAGAGACCCCTGGTTCTCGGAAGTGCTGCCCGCAAGCCCCCTTGGAGTGTGCGCGCTGGCAGAAGAGAGGGCACCGGGCCTCCCCCACTGCCCCTCTCTGCCCCCCACAGGCCCAGCGGCTGCAGGAGACGCACACGCTGCGCTGTGAGGGGGGGCTGGGAGCCAGGACTCCTGGGTTCTGTTCCCAGCTCGGGGAGAGCAGGGGAGTCTAGTGGTTAGAGCAGAGCTTGGTGTCCAGACTTGTGGGCTGTTCCTGTGACTGACTCGCTGGGAGATCTCTGCCTGTTTCCCCACCTCGGTAACAGCGGGGTGACGCCGCCCGCTGCCCTCGGGCTGGGAGGGTTAGTGGGCGTTTGTGAAGTGCTTTGAGATCCCCCAGCTGAAGCTGCTCAGTGGTTTGCTGGTTCTCTCCAAACGCCCGGGCAGAGGGCGCTCAGCCGCCCCCCAGGGGAGCACAATCAGCACTTGCTAATTGGGGACAGGCTGCAAGGCAATGTCCTTCCATGGGGCTCAGGGGAGGCCTCAAATCCCCCCTCCCCTCCCCGGTTAAACAGCTGCAGCAGTGCCTAGCAGGCGTGTTAAAGTGAGCCCCCCTCGGGCAGTGGAAATAGAGCAGGGAGGGGCCGGGGGATCTGTTACACGCTGGTTTAATATTAGCACAGAATTCGGTCTGCCGGGACCTGCCGCTCACCCCCGCCTGGCTCCCGGAGCCCGAGCCGCGGCCGCGACACACTCTGTGCCCTGACAGCTGAAGCGCACGGGCAGCTCGGCCTGCAGGCGCGGCCCGGGCACCACCCAGCTCTGCCCCCCGCTTGGGGCTGGCACAGGTGGACGTGGTTTCAGGTCAGAAATTAACCACGGCCCCTGGGCATCGGCTGCCCCTGTCCTCCCCCAGGAGCTGGGTTTGCCCAGAGTTTGGAGGGGCCAGTGTCTGGGACTGGCCCTGCTGCCCGGAAAGGCCCCCGTGCTAAAGCCAGGCGCCCCCCAAGGAGCCCTGAGCACTCAGCCCCCCTCAGCCCTCCCCACCCGCGTCCCTGAGTCTGGCTCCAGGGTGGAACATTCACCCCGAAGTGACAGCTTCCTGTGCCGGGGGGCGCCGTGGGCTGAGCGAGGGGAGGCAAACAGGCTCTGCAGGGCTGCATGGGACCGTGCATTGCCCCACCCGCCGCAGGGAGAAAGGGGGTGCCCTGGGGCATGAACTGCAGGGACTTCCCAGCTCCCACCTCTGGGATTCAAGCAGGGACTGCTCCCCTCCCAGAGAACCCAGGCATCCTGGCTCCCAGCCCCCGCGCTAATCTTTAGACCCTACTCCCTCCCGGAGCTGGGAATAGAACCCAGGAGTCCTGGCTGCCCCCTCCCTCTGTTCTAACCTGTAGACCCCACTCCCCTCCCAAAGCCGGGGAGAGAACCCAGGAGTCCTGGCTCCCAGCCCCCGCGCTGATCTTTAGACCCTACTCCCTCCCGGAGCTGGGGATAGAACCCAGGAGTCCTGGCTCCCAGCCCCCCCGCACTAACCTCTAGACCCTACTCCCTCCCAGAGCCAGGGATAGAACCCAGGAGTCCTGGCTGCCCCCTCCCTCTGCTCTAACCTGTAGACCCCACTCCCCTCCCAAAGCCGGGGAGAGAACCCAGGAGTCCTGGCTCCCAGCCCCCTGTGGCTGGTTCCCGGCCGCTGACCTGGCCTTGTCTCCTCGCAGTGCTGGGCCGGGTGCTGGAGGTGACGGACCTGCCCGAGGGCATCACGCGCACGGAGGCCGACAAGCTCTTCACCCAGCTCGCCATGGCCGGGGCCAAAATCCAGTGGCTGAAGGAGACTCAGGGGCGGCGCGGGGCCGGGGGCGGCGCAGGCGACAACCACGGGCCGGCGGAGAACGGCCGGCACCCGGACCTCGCTGCCTTATACACCGTGGTGGCCGTGTTCCCCAGCCCGCTGGCCGCCCAGAACGCCTCGCTGCGCCTCAACAACTCGCTCAGCCGCTTCCGGCTGCGCGGGGCCAGGAAGAGCTACGACCTGCGGGTGCTGGAGCGGGCCAGCTCCCAGTAGGGCCCCCCCGGCGCCCCCCCGCCCGCGCTCGGCCTCTATTTATATGGACACAATGAAGAGACGAGAAATTGATCATTATTATTTTTTTTTTTGGAGTGGAAGAACATTTCCCCCCCTCCCCCCCGGTAACGCGCCCCCCACTGCCCCCCCCGGACACGTGTCTCGTTTCGTCCCGCGTCATGCCGCGGCGGGCGCCGCGTTCAGTTGCACATGCAGGTGTTGGCTGGGTCTGGTCACTGTACAGTCTATTTAATCCGGGGGGGGGGACGGGGGGGTTGGTTTTGTTTTTAAATATAAAAAAAATCGTCCGTCACTTTAAAGCTGCTTCCGGTTTCTGTGCCCAGCGCGAGGGGTTAACGCGAGACGCGGCCCCCGTGTCTCTGGGACCGCCCCCTCTTCTCCCCCCACGGTACCCCCCCAGGAACTTCCTGTCTTGACCCCTCCTGGGGTGGCACCAGCGGGGGAGGGGTGCTCACAGTGGGATGTGCCCCTCCCCACCCCCCCGCTCAGCAGCAGGGCTAGGGAGCAGGCCTAGATGCCTAGTAGGGTAGGGCCGAGCTCCCCCCACACACAATTGGGACGGGCAATGAGGGTTCCTGAGGCAGGGGCCAGCCCCCCCAGCTCTTCGCTGCCCCCCTCCAGCCCGTTCCCAGGCAGCAGGGGGCAATCTGGTGGCCCCAGAGAGCATCAAAGGGAGGGAGGGCTCCCCACTGAGCCCCGTAGCCGGGGCAGGCCGGGTCACATCCCTGCCCAAACTGGAGCCTCCAGGAACTGGCACCAACGGAGAAGAGCCCCTGCCAGCAGCATCGGCCTGGTGGCACTGAGCCGTGCCCCTCGGGGGGGGGGCCTGATCCCGGGCCCTGCATCCCAGCGGTGCAGGAACCTGGGCAAGCCTCGTGGCCCATGGGCTGCTGCTACCGGCCCGGCCCGGCGACGCTCGCCATGGGAGAGGAGCGAGGCCCGGGTCCGGCGTCAGGCGTCAGCCTCCCGGGGGTCGGGCCAGCCCCCGCAGCCACGGGCAGAACGCAGCAGCCGAGAGGTAAGAGCCGACAAGTGGGGGATTCTCATACCAGCCTGGGCTGTGCCATCGGGGGCACCATGAGCAGGAGGGGCCATGCGCACGGAGGGTTAAGGGGTGACCCGAGCCAGCGTCTGTGCCCAGATCCCAGCAATGGGGGGCTGGAAGGGGCCCCGGGGAGGTCACCGAGCCCAGCCCCCAGTGCGGAGGCAGGGCCCAGTAACCCTGGAGCAGCCCGGCCAGGGGTTTGTCCAACCTGCCCCCAAAAAACTCCAACACTGGGGATGCCACAACCTCCCCGGGAGCCTCCCTGCCTGGGGCCTTCAGCCAATTGCGCCTGGTCCCCCCGGTGGGCGGAGGAGTCGGGCGAAGGCCTGGCCATGGGGCCTGGAGCCTTCTGCAGAGGACATGGAGTGTTCGCCTCATGCAGGGGGCACAGCCCCCCACGTGGTTTGTTTCTGCAGGAAGGGACAGGGTGGGAGCCCTCCGGGGACGGGGCCTGTGATGGCAGCTCAAGGGGGAGAAGCTGGTGGGGGGCAGGAAACGGGGCCTTGAAAGGGGGGTACAAACGGCCCCCTGAGAACTGCCCCTGCCAGGGCCTCCCCAGCTGGCATCAGAGCAGCTCGGGGCATGCCCCGCGTGCACTGCATTATGGGTACTGTCTGCAGCCCAGGGGAACAGAACACAAGCTGGGGCAGCCCTGAGGTTGCTCTGACTTTGGGCCGGGCCGGGCCCCCCAACTAGAAGGACACAGAAGTGACCTTGCCCCGTCCCAGCCCGGTGACAGAGCCTCAGGCCCTGCATGGGGGGCTCACCCACCAATATCTTGCTCCTCCGCTGGGTCTCCCTGTTCCCCGGTGGCCGTGGCTTGGTGCATCCCGCGGGGACGCGGGAACCGAACACCTGCAGCCCAAGTGCCCGGCCCACCTGTGCCCGCGTCCATTGGTGCCCCAGACCCGCCAGGCAACCAGCCAGCGGCTCCCGCCGGCCAGGCCCGCTCGTGTGCAGGCTCCAATTTCTCGGCGTCAGCTTCCCGCATGGTGCTCAGCTGTTCGCTCCCCTCTCGCCCTGTCACTCCGTCCCCGGCGGCCGGCCGCGAGCGCCCCTTTGCAGCCAGGCCTGGGGGTCGGCGCCGGCCAGACTGAGGCCGGGGCGCTGAGCTGCTCCTGGGGAGCATTTACCCAGCTGCGAGGGACCCCGAAACTCAGAGGTGAGTCTCTTTCCCCCCCCCCAGCTCGCTGTGCACCCGTCTCAGACACCCCCTTCCCTTCCAGACTGGGGCAGGGGGGCCAGCCAGCAAAGCGCCCCAAAGCATCCCTGCCCCTGCTATCGCGCGTTACTTGCTGCGGTGACCTGCCCCGGCTGTAACACCCACCCCTGGGACAGACCCACATCCCTGCTGTAACACACCCCTGCGACACACACACACACACCCCACTGCGACACACGCGCAACAGACACACACACACACCCCACTGCGACACACACGCGCAACAGACACACACACACACCCCACTGCGACACACACGCGCAACAGACACACACACACACCCCACTGCGACACACATGCGCAACAGACACACACACACACACCCCACTGCGACACACGCGCAACAGACACACACACACACACCCCACTGCGACACACACGCGCAACAGACACACACACACCCCACTGCGACACACACGCGCAACACACACACACACACCACTGCGACACACGCGCAACACACACACACACGTGACACACACGCCCTATGACAGACACACACACACCCCACGACAGACACATACACGCAACAGACACGCCTGTGACACATACACACAGACACACGACACACACCCACAAACACCTCCACGACAGACGCACACACCCCCGCGACAGAGGCGCGCACACCCCCTGCGAGAGAAAGACAGACACACACACACGACAGACACACGTCCCTGCTGTAACACACGCGACACACGACACACACACGCACCCATGACAGACACACACCATGCGACAGACACCATGCAGACACACCCCTGCAAGCGGGGGGAGCCAGGGCCCGTATGATGCCGGGAACTTAAAATAGCGTCTGGGCCGGACGTGTGGGGAGCTGCGGGTGTGGCACCGCTGGGCACAGCAGAAAGGGGGCAAGCGGTAGGTCCTGCGGTCGGGCGGCCTGGGACGGTCTCCTCTCCTTGCCGTGACACCAGCTGGGGCTGTGTAAATCCCCGGGCAGGCCCTTCAGCTGGCACCGTGGGCCTCCTCTGCCCATGGCTCCCCCGTGCTGGGCCCCAGCGGGAGCTTGCTGTGGGGCAGAGACGGGCATCGAGCTGGCTCATCCCGTGGCGCCAGCAATTGGCTGCGGGTTAGCGGGTGTTGCCAGGGGAGCCCCGTGACGTCTCTGCTCCCCCTTGCAGCATGACGGAGAAGGAGGCTCTGGCACCACCAGCCTCGCCCGCGCCAGGGGGGAAGCCAGCGAGCAGGGTAAGTGCTGCCAGAGGATTGGGCTTGGGGGGGCTGAAGAGAGGTTCCCCTCACCAGTGCTCCCTGCCCCTCTTAGGGGGGCTCCTTCCCAGGGCACATCCTGCCTCCAGCCCCCCTGCCCACGAGGCTGCTGGTTGGGGGGACAGGGGTCCCCGCGTCCCTGCAGTCCCGGGGATGTCATGAGTTGGGGGTGTTGGTGGGGACGTGCCATGATGCCAGCGTGCCCCCCACCTCTCCATGCCCAGGTCTCTCTGGCCGGCACGCTCAGCCTGTTACACCAACGCCACGGGGCCCTGCCCACACTTCTGCACCCAGCGAGGGACTGGAGGCCAGGACTCCTGGGTTCTATCCTGGCTCTGCCACTGACTTCCTGGGGGACCCTGGGGCAAGCCACCGTTTCCCTCCCGTGCCTCAGTTTCCCCCAGGGAGGGGCGTCGGTGTCTCTGAGGTGCCCGGTGTCTCCCCGCCCCCCAGCTCCGGGCGCTGAAGCAGCTGTTTCTGCGGAGACCCAAGGAGGAGCCACCAGCGGAGCCGCAGCCCAACGGGGAGCTGGTCAGCCCCACGGGGGGGCCCCTCTACTACTTCTACGAGGAGGAGGAGGAGGAGGAAGAGGAGCCCGAGCCGCCCCCCGAGCCCCAGAAGCCCGTCAACGACAAGCCCCACAAGTTCAAGGATCAGTACTTCAAAAAGCCCAAGTTCTGTGATGTCTGCGCCCGCATGATTGTCCGTGAGTGGGGGGGCCCGGGAGGGAGGGGGCAGGGGGTCTGGTTTGCACTGGGGGGAGGGGTTGGGCCGAGGGGGCAGGGGCCTGGGGGGGATAGGGGTGGGAGGTCCTGGGGGAAAGGGGGGCATGGCTGCGGCAGGGGCACTGAGGGGGGAGGGGGCACTAGGCGCAGGAGGGGGGCATGGCTGGGGAGAGGGGAGGGAGGGGTATATAGGCCAGAGAGGCAGGGGGCAATGGGCCAAGGGGACACACCATGCTGGGGGGGGGGCAGTGACCTACGCAGGCAGCACACTGGGACTCAGCTCCTCCCCCCACCCCCAGGGACGGTAACAGGGCCCCTGCGGCCCAGCTCAGTGGGGCACATGGGGGCCGAAGGGGCCCGACGGACGCCCCCTCCCCAAGGAGACATCCATTCCCAGGGGATCTGTGAAGCCAGTCATGGGGGTGGGGGCAAACCTACTGCCCCCTGTGCCAGCCCTGATCCCTGCTGGGGGGTCCCCGGCCAACCCCCAGCCCCCACTCCCTGGGGGGCCGGGGTCTCTAGCCGAGCTGGTTCCATGGCTGGGACGGTTAATCGACTCGTCTTTGCCTCCCCCCCACCCCCACAGTCAACAACAAATTCGGCCTGAGATGCAAGAACTGCAAAACCAGTATCCACCACCACTGTCAGTCCTACGTGGAGATGCAGCGCTGCTTCGGCAAGATCGTGAGTCCGGCACGGCCCCCTCCCCTACCCACTGGCACCAGTGGGGAAACTGAGGCACAGGGAGGGGACGTGATTCACTGAGGTCCCACAGGTTTAGAGGGCAGAGCTGGGGTAGAACCCAGGAGTCCTGGCTCCCAGTATCCACTCCTCTTCCCCCCCCCGACCCCTCCCCTTCAACAGCCAGGGATAGAACCCAGGAGTCCTGGCTCCCGGCCCCCTGCTCTAACCACTAGCCCTCCCCCCAGAGCTGGGCTAGAACCCAGGCATCCTGGCTGTGCAGGCATCTGTCCTGCAGCTGTAACCCCCCCGTTCTCTCTCTCTCGCTCTCAGCCCCCCGGGTTCCGCCGGGCATACAGCTCCCCCCTCTACAGCAACCAGCAATACGCCTGCGTCAAGGAGCTGCTCTGTAAGTACCAGACCCTCCCCTGCCCCATGAGTGGAACAGCCAACCCCGCCCCCCCGGGAACTCACCACCCCCTTGTGGTGTCTCTGACTCAGCGGCAGCCAATCGCAGCGACCCCGTGTTCGAGACCCTCCGGACGGGCGTCGTCATGGCCAACAAGGAGCGGAAGAAAGGGCAGGAGGATAAGAAGAATGTGAGCTGGGGGGCCATGCAGGCGGGGGAATGGGGTCCCCGGGGTGGGCGCTGGTGCGGGGAGGCAGTGCCCCAAAGCCGAGGCCTGTGGGGGGCTGCTGGTGCCGGGGGCGATGCCAGGCTGCCCTGACATGGGGCACTCTGACAAGGGACCAGAATCTCTCTGCTGCGCCTGGCGACAGGGTCTCGGGGACCCGCCTGCGGCAGGGAGGTGAGGATCTGCGCCCCAAATGTTATGGCAGCCACAGGCGTCGCTGCAGCCACACGCGGCGCGGGGTTCCCGGGCTCCCACTCAATCCCAGCGCCCTGTGCCCTGCTACCCACAATCCCCTGGGGCCCTGTCCAGCCCCAGCGCCCCATTCCCTGCTACCCACAATCCCCTGGGATCCTGCCCAGCCCCCTGTTCCCCACAATCCCCTGGGGCCCTGCCCAGCCCCAGCGCCCCATTCCCTGCTACCCACAATCCCCTGGGGCCCTGCCCAGCCCCCTGTTCCCCACAATCCCCTGGGGCCCAGCCCATCCCAAGCCCCCTGTTACCCACAATCCCCTGGGGCCCTGTCCAGCCCCAGCGCCCCATTCCCTGCTACCCACAATCCCCTGGGGCCCGACCCCAGCCCCCTGTTTTGTTACCCACATTCCTGCGGGGCCCGGCTCCCGCTCCCCTCTAATCTGCCTCCCCTTCTCTTTGCCAGCCCTTGGCCGCCATGATGGACGAGGAGCCGGAGCCTGGGAAGCATGAAGTGGGCAAACTCGAGGCAGGTGCGAGCCTGGGGGGCTGGCGGGGGCCGGCCCAGCTCTGTGCCCCATGGTGCCAGGCAGGGCATCCGGTCCAGGTGTTTTCCTGCCACCCCCTCACCTGCCCTGGGGTCTCTGCAGCGGACTGGAGCTTGGGGGTGTTGCCCGGGTCCTGGGTGCTTGGGAGGGGGGCATCTGTTAACTTGGCACATCAAACTGTACCCCCCTTTCTCCTCTTCCTTCCTGTGCTCCCAGGCAACCCAGAAGGGGACAAGAAGGCAGAGAAAAGCACTCCCGACGACAAGGTACCCCCCCGTATTCCCCTGCACCCCACAGCCCTGCACCCTCTCAGCCTGGGGTTACAGCCCCCAACAAGGTACCCCCCACGTATTCCCCTGCACCTCACTGCCCTGCACACCCTCCCCCTAGGGTTACAGCACCCCGACAAGGTACCCCCTCCTGTACCCCTCTGCACCCCACAGCCCTGCACCCTCTCCCCCTGGGGTTACAGCCCCCTGACAAGGTACCCCCTCCTGTACCCCCTGCATTCCACTGCCCTGCACCCCCTTCCCCTTTGGTCTCAGCTCCCCAACAAGGTACCCCCCTTGCACCTCACTGCCTCTGCACCCCTACTCCTGGGGTTACAGCCCCCTGACCAGGTACCCTCTTTCTGTACCTCCCTGCCCCCCACTGCCCTGCACCCCCTCCCCCTGGGGTCACAGCCCCCTGACCAGGTACCCTCTTTCTGTACCTCCCTGCCCCCCACTGCCCTGCACCCCCTCCCCCTGGGGTCACAGCCCCCTGACAAGGTTCCCCCTCCTGTACCCCACTCTCCACTGCACTCCACTGCCCCTGCACCTCTACTCCTGGGATCACAGCTCCCTGACAAGGTACCCCCCTTTGCACCTCACTGCCTCTGCAGCCTCTCCCCCTTTGGTCTCAGCTCCCCAACAAGGTACCCCCTGCACCCCACTGCCCCTGCACCCCTACTCCTGGGGTCACAGCCCTTTCACCAGGTACCTCCTTTCTGTACCCCTCTGCACCCTCTCCCCCTGGGATCACAGCCCCCTGACAAGGTTATCCTCCTCCTGTACCGGCTCTCCCAGCGCCCCTCACCGCCCCGGTCACAGCGCCCCTACTGACAAGTCCCCCCCCCATGGGCGGTGCTGGGCTGTAGCCGAGCTGTGGGCTGGGAGGAGGCCATGGGGCACAGCAGGAGCAGGGCCTGGCAGCCAGATGGTGCCCATGGTCCCTGCCCCTCATGGTGCGGCTCTGATCCCATCTCCCTGCCCCCCCAGAACAAGAAGCCCCAGCCCGGCTTCCTGCAGACTCATTACTTCGTGGCGCTTTATCGCTTCAAAGCCCTGGAGAAGGACGATCTGGATTTCCAGTGAGTTCGGGGGGCCGGGGGGCTGTGCGTGACGAGCGCTCCGGGCACTAGCCCCGAGGGATGAAATTGTCCTTGGAGGCATGTTGGGGTTTCTGTGAGCATCGGTTGGGGGGTCTGTCTCCGGCTCTGCCAGCTGGCGTCCGCGTTATGCAGTTCAGCTGCTCCCCGGGCACAGAACTTGGGGGCCTGGCTTCCAAACACCACTGGCTTCAGACAGACAAAGAAATGCCAGGGGTGGGGGCGTTCTGGGCCGTCAGCTCCTGAGCCGTTTGTACACGCTCAAGTCTCGTCCTCATGCCTGCCCGGGCCACGGCTAGAAACGGTCTCCCTTTACCAGATGAGAGCTCCCCTAATCACAGGACTCCGGGAGCTGGAGCTTTCCAAAGCGGCCATGGCCGCACTGCTTACAGCCAGGAGAACTGCAGCTGAGATCAGGACCACCGCGTGCTGCAGAGAGACCCTGCCTCCCGGTGAGATCAGAGCCCCCTGGTGCCGGGTGCTGCACAGACAGACCCTGCCCCGAGCTCTCACTCCAGACACACCAGGGAAGGGTGACTGCCCCAGGTGCATAGGCGGGGGGTTTGCTCGAGGTCACACAGGGTGTCGGGCCGAGTGGGGGACTGATTCTCTATCTCCAGGGGCCCAGCGCAGGCCCCAGGAGGCCACGGCGGAGCGAATGCAGCCGGGGCCGGGGAGAGGCTGCCCGGCCCAGCGGACTGCACCAGGGCTGTGGCGTTCTCGCCGTGGCTGGGTTGCAGGTGTCCGAGATCCCAGGGTCCTGCGGTGCCAGGGGCTGGACAAACAGAAGGACAGGTCCTGCCCTGCACCACTTAGTCTGAGTCCTTTCCCTTGCAGCCCGGGGGAGAAGATCACGGTGGTGGATGACTCCAACGAGGAATGGTGGCGGGTAAGGAGGGTCCCCCCAGTCGGCTGGGGCAGGGTCCAGGGTTTCGGCAGCAGCGGGGCACACGGTGGGGGCAGCGCCTGGGGGGCTAGAGCTTAAAGCCGGTGATCATCTTCAGCACTCATGAGGGTGAGAGGCTGCCTACAGCTTCTCCCAGTCCTGACCCGCAGCCCCTGCTAGCCCAGCCCTGGGCTCCCGCCCCCCAGCTCTGCCGGTGCCCCTCACTCCCGACCCACAGCCCCTGCTAGCCCAACCCTGGGGTCCCCACCCCCAGCTCTGCCGGTGCCCCTCACTCCTGACCCGCAGCCCCTGCTACCCAGCCCTGGGCTCCCCCCAGCTCTGCCGGTGCCCCTCACTCCCGACCCACAGCCCCCTGCTAGCCCAACCCTGGGGTCCCCACCCCCAGCTCTGCCGGTGCCCCTCACTCCCGACCTGCAGCCCCTGCTAGCCCAGCCCTGGGCTCCTGCCCCCCAGCTCTGCCGGTGCCCCTCACTCCCGACCCACAGCCCCTGCTAGCCCAACCCTGGGGTCCCCACCCCCAGCTCTGCCGGTGCCCCTCACTCCCGACCCGCAGCCCCTGCTAGCCCAACCCTGGGCTCCCCACCCCCAGCTCTGCCGGTGCCCCTCACTCCCGAACCGCAGCCCCCTGCCAGCCCAGCCCTGGGCTCCCCCCACAGCTCTGCCGGTGCCCCTCACTCCCGCCCTGCAGCCCCTGCTACCCAGCCCTGGGCTCCCCCCAGCTCTGCCGGTGCCCCTCACTCCCGACCCACAGCCCCTGCTAGCCCAGCCCTGGGCTCCCCTATGCAAACAGCTTTGTCAATGTCCACACCCCTCAGTCCCGACCCGCAGCTTCACTGTTTCAGCCCAGGCGTGTTGCGGGAGGGGTGGTGTCCTTGCAGGCCGGGCTGCTCCCAGTGACCTCCCCCCTCCCCCCTCCCCCGTGTAACTCCTTGCAGGGGAAGATTGGCGAGAAAATCGGCTACTTCCCGCCAAACTTCATCATCCGGGTGCGGGCGGGCGAGCGGGTGCACAAGGTCACCAGGTCCTTTGTGGGCAACAAGGAGATCGGGCAGATCACGCTGAAGAAGGATCAGGTGAGCACAGAGCCAGTTCCCCGCAGGGAGCATCACCCCCCTCCAGTCACTCTGCCCCCAGTCACCCCCCCACACACTCCCCAGTCCTGCTGCTGCACACCGAGAGACGCTCCATGCACATCTGGCACCAGCAGCTCAGGCCATGGGAGCCCGGCCCTGCACCCCTGATCCATCCCTCCCCACTTCGATTCCCCAGTGGTCCCCACTGCCTCTCTGCCCCCATTCCTCCCCCCTCTGCACGGGTGCCCAGCCCTACGTCTCTGCCCCCATGCTCCCTCCGTCTCTCCCGCTCGGCACTGCATCTCAGCCCCCAGCCCCACCACTGCCGCACGGGCAGCCGGCTCTGTGTCTGGTTCCCAGCGGCGTCTAACCGGCCCCCACTCCGGGGCACCCTCCTTCCTTCCCCCCAGATCGTGGTGCAGAAGGGGGAGGAAGTGAACGGCTACGTCAAGGTCTACACCGGCCGCAAGGTGGGGCTCTTCCCCGTCGACTTCCTGGAGGAGATTTGAGCCCGGGCCGGCGCCGGCAGTGGTCTTTAGCCAAGGGGCGAGCGGGCCGGGCCTGGAGCCGCGCCTCAGGCCCGAACACGGCCACCGGGGGCAGTTGCAGACGGAGCCCCTCTCCACGTCGCTGCAGGGAGCGGATCCTCAGCGGGGACATTGGTGCTGGGATGCCAACTCGGCCGTGACCTGTGTGCCGCCTTGGCCCAGGACAGCGAGGGGCTGGCCGTGACCCGTGTGCCGCCGTGGCCCGGGACGCGTCGCAGGCTGGGGCAAGCAGCGGATCCCTTGTTCGCTCTCTCTGGAGGATGGAAGTGGGGTGGCGGGGCCGAGGGGGGCAGACAGGAGCCCTCCTGCACGCGTTCCTTTGCTGCGACGCCCCGTTGCTGCCTTTGGACACCTCCCGTCCTGCCAGGCTCACTGATGGGCAGAGGCAGGGTGGGTGTGTGTTTGTACTTAGGGCTGGGCTACCTTGAGGTTTCTCCCTTCCCCGGGGTGGGTGTGTGTGTGTGGGGGGGTTACCCCGGCTGTTGCTGGGTGTTTGCGATCTTGCTACGTCTTGTCAATATACCCGTGTTTCCCCTCCCGGTTTGTTCTCCCTGGTGACCCGCGGCGTGGGGGTGTCGGGGCTGCTGGCCAGGGGCTTGGTTTGAGGGGTGGGGGCGATGCAGGGGAAGTGGCCTGGTGGCTCAGAGGTTTGCATGGGTCACCGTCTGGGGGCACGGGGGGTTGGAATGACGTGGGGGGGGGGGGGTGGAGAGTTTGTTGGCTCCTGCCCCCTGGCATCCGCTGGCACCCGCAAGGCCTGGTGGGCACTTCTGTTGTGCAGCCAGCAGGGGGCACTCCCAGCACAGCAATTGGCATTTCTCCGTGGCGCTCGGCTGGGCTCCCCCATTCGAACAGTGCGATGACGTCAATCAAACTCCCGCAGCCTGGCCGCTGGGTGTCCCGTTGTGGCCCAGGGAGGGAGGACTGGGCATCGGGCCGGGGAGGCGGCTGGCTCGGATCTAGCCTCTTCCCGTCCCTGGCTGCTCAGGGTGACCTGAGTTTGCTGGGTCTCAGCTGGGGCCGGTGTGTGGGGTGAGCCAGCCCGGGGAGACCCCGGGCCCTCGATCCGCGGCGAAACCGTCTCCTCTCGTTTTAACCCTTGTCGCCAAGTTCCCGAGCGAGCGTCTCTTGCTGCCAGCGATCAGGGACCCCAGTGGGGTGGCTCATGCCCATAGCCCCGCCCGGGTGCATCCAGCCGAGGGGGCTGCCGTGGGGTTTGTGCACGTTTTAGCGCCGTTCCCACGGCCCGGGGAGATTTCCCGCCGTCTCTCGAGCCTGCTTTCCCGGCCCGCGGCCCCAGCGTCGGCCACCTGCAGGCCAGGCAGCTCCCGTGACAGCAGCCGCCCTGTGCAGCTCACAGCCGAGCCCCGGCTGGGCCTTGTCTCCACTAGGGAATCGTGAGCACGTGGGGCTTTTGCACGTGAGCTGGGCGCTGTTAACCTGCCGGGAGATCCAGGTACTGAAGCTGGGATTGTAACTCCTGGGTAGCTGAGAGAGGCAGGTTGGGGCAGGAGAATGGGGCAGAGCTCGCTGGCAGTTCTGGCTCCGCCACAACCATCCCATGCAACCCTGGGCAAGTCACTTAGTCTCTTGTGCCTCGTCCCATGTCTGGCAGGGGCTAAGAGGATAAATGCAGCAGAGAGTATAAGGGGCTCACACACTATGGGGACAGGGCTCGGGCTTGATCCTTTATTTGGGCTGGGGGGGCACCCTGACACCCCAGAGCCAAGGGTTCAAATCCTAGCTAGAGCAAGTCAGTTCACTGAAACCATCTGCCACAGTGGGGTCCTGCCTGGAGTCAGGGGCGATGGGATTCCTTCCCTGGTTGCGCTTGTTGCTGTGGGCCAGGTGGGCGCACGCTCCGCCCCAGCGACAGCCGCATTGAAAGGTGGAGTGACTTGGGAAATGAAAACAACCTGCCCAGCGACCCAGGTTGTGGCAGGTGGCTTTGGAGCTGGGGGTACCCAGCAAGGGCAAAGAGCAGAGATCCTTCCCTCGGGCACCGGGTCTATTTACAGCAGAAAGAATCCCGGAGGGGCTGATCCAGGTGCCCGGCGTCCTGGCCAGAGTCCACAGCAACCCTGCCGAGGGGGCGGGGGGGCTGAAACCCCAGTGCCGGGCTGCCTGCAGCCGAGCCCAGAACTGGAGCCCAGCCCGGAGGGCGCCATGTATGGGGGCCAGGGGACAGGTGCGGCCGCCCCAGGCCTCCGCTCCCCTGCCCTTGAGTTTGTTTGTTGGTCACTGGAAAATTCAGGGCTTGGCTGGGGGGAGGAAGCGGGGGGACCAGCAAACAGGTGCTTCCCTGCAGGGCGTCTGGTCCGGTGCCGAGCTCAGGGCCAGCGCGGGGACAAGGAGCAGAGCCCAGCAGCCAGCCTGGCCCAGAGGGGAAGGGCCCAGCCCCCTGCATTGGGGGCAGGGGGGTATCTTCAGAGCCAGCTCCTGGGGCTCGTTGATGGCCTCCCCCCCTCCCCGGGAGGCCGTGGGGCAATGCAGGGGGCTGAGGGACGTGTCCCCTCTAAGGCTCCAGCCTGCTGGCCCTGAGCTGACATGGGGTTGCCCCCAGAGCTTGGGCTTCAGAAACTGGGGGGGGTCGATCTCCCTTCTGGCCACTAGGTGGCACCTGGGCTCTGCCCGTTGCTTTTCCCCATCTGGAACTTGGCAAGTCCAGGTTCGGGGCTGGGCAGGGGCTGAGTCGGGGTGGGAGGGGGGGGCGGTTCTGTGGGGAGGGCAGCGTTGGGGGCGGGTTCATGGCTCCAAGGGGTGGAGCCTACAGAGAGGGATCCCTGCCTCCCAAGATGAGGGATGTCCAACTAATCCCTGGGGAGATGCCCCCCCCCCAATCCCTGGGGAGATGCCCCCCCCCTCGCCACTTCCTGTCCCAAACCGCGCTGGGGCTGGGTCAAGAGCAGCAGCTCGGCCAATCCCCTGCCTCGGGCCAAGGGAGAAACGGCGTCAGCCGCCTTCCCGACCACCTGCCGCAGGGAACAACCCCCGCCCCACCCCCGCACGCGGCGTGCTCCCTGTGATGGGACCCCGATTTGGAGGCTGCCCGGGGGGCCCTGCTGACAGCAGCTGTCTGCTCGGAGGCCCTCACCCGAGTACTGCCCAACGGGAGGGTGCTGCTTGACTGTTGGAGGCTGGGCTGAGACCCCCCCAGAAATTCTCCCTGGCCCCAAGCCAGCCAGCCCTGCCGGGGTCTCGTTTTCAGGGTGGGACTGGGTTTTTTTCCCCTCCTCCCCAAACCGTTATGCGCCCGCGCGCCGCGCCTCTGTCACGGCTTTAATCTCGCTGCCACCGGGAAGCTAATTCAATTATCCGGCTTTGTTCTGCCGCCTTGTAATCCCGGAGCCGGCAACTCGCAGCAGCAGCGCGCAGGCCCCACGGGCGACGCTGGTTTGTTTCCTCGCCTGGCCCAGGCCCACATGGGGAGACCCCCCGCAGCCTCTCCCCTCCCAGGGCGGGCAGCCCTGGCTTTGCCAACTAGCCTGGGACCCTCCGGCACTCGCTGCCTCGGGGAAATGACAGCAGCTTTGCCCTGTCCCTGTTGTGCGGCGCTAGGGGCGTTTGCAGCAAGGTGGCGGTGGGGCTGCCTGCCTGCCTGCGGGAGCAGGGTCTGGGGTTAGAGCGGGGGGAAATCAGGACTCCTGGGTTCCATTCCTGAGCTGGGGAGAGCAGGGTGAGGAGGGTCTGGGGGTGTAGGTACAGGTGTAACTTGTAGGTACAGAGAACAGGACCCCTCAGTCAGGTTCATCTTGGGGGCAGGGAGGCCAGAGCCCCGCCTGGGCCCCCTTCATTTCCCCAGCCAGCTCCAAACTGAAACTCGCCAGCCCCTCCTCTGCCTTTGTCTCTTTCCCGGGCCAGGAGCCCCCCTGATCCCTTTGTTCTCCGACACCTTCAGTTGGCCCCTTTGCAGGGGAGGGGCCCAGGCCATCAGTTGCCAGGAAACAGGGTGTCGGCCATCTCTGTGCAGACACCATCACCCCTGCCCTCTCGGGCCCTGCAACAATCACACCCCCTTATCCCACCTCCTAGATGCTTATGAACGACATAGGGGAAACTGAGGCACCCACACAGTATTCAGAGAAAACGTTAAGAACATTCCCACTTCATCACAGGGGGTTAGAGCCGGGGACTGGATCAGGACTCCTGGGTTTCATGTCTGGGCCTGGAAGAGAGTTGGTTTAGTGGTGGGAGTAGTGGAGCAGACTAGGAGCCAGGACTCCTGGGTTCTATCCCTGGCTGTCGGAGGGGACTACTAGGGTGTAGTGGTTAGAGCAGGGGGGGGGGGGGCAGGACTCCTGGGTTCTATTCCCAGCTCTGGGAGGGGAGTGAGGTGTAGTGGTTAGAGCGGGGGCGGGGGGGCTGGGAGCCAGGACGCCTGGGTTCTATCGCTGGCTCTGCCACTGTGCTGCTGTCTGACCTTTGGCAGGTCCCCGCCCCTAGGGTATGGCCCGTTCTAGCTGTGAATCCCCCCATCGGTGATCGTCCGGGGCCTGAGGTCAGAATCCTACTCTTGGTGACATCACAACTCATTGCTATGGGGACAGCGATGAGGTCACTGGGATGGGAAAGGCCAGGGGCTGAAGGCCTAGTTTGGAGGGGGCAACGCTGGCGCCCCCTGCTGGCACGCCAACCCCTCTGCACGGTGCTGCGGGGGGGAGGCTATGACCGCTCTAGACCCAGCCCCGCTCACCGTGCCCCGGTCAGGCTGCAAGCCGGAGGATCCCCA
Organism: Chrysemys picta bellii; assembly: GCF_011386835.1. Lineage (NCBI taxonomy): Eukaryota > Metazoa > Chordata > Testudines > Emydidae > Chrysemys > Chrysemys picta. The sequence goes on along the minus strand of NC_088812.1, from coordinate 13,797,884 downwards.
AGGCCTGGCCAGGGAGCTGGGGGGCAAAATCCCCCCCCCCCCGCCCTGTTCGCAGTGGCTGATGCCTGTGGGAGCCAGCCCTGAAACGTGCACGTGGCTTTATTTGAAGGCCCCGCATCCCGTTTCCAAACCGCCCCCCCTCGCTGGAGTTTTATTGTCCCTTAACAAAGGGTTCCTCGCCCCCCCCCCCCCCCCCCGACGGCTTGCTGGAGCTCGTTAGCGCTGGGTGGCGCTGAACCCGCCGCTGCCCGTCTCCCTCTCCCTTCTCCTGGCGCTCCTCCTTCCCGCGCTCACCTCTCTAATGAAAGGAAAAGCCCAACATCAGACAGCCTGAAGTGTCCATAAAGCATCTTTAAGTCCAAGTAATTAAGGCTATTTCACAGCCTGCGAGCGCCGCGCCGGAGGGACCCCGAGCCGGCTTCTGCCTTTGCATTTTAAACCATCTGGACGAAACGGCTCCAGAGCCGGGTGCCAATTAACCCGCGTCGCTCTGGGGGGGCGAAGAGGAGAGATGGGTGGGTGGGGTAGCGGGAGGGGATGCAGGGGTGCCCACCCGGGCCTACGGAGAGAACTGGAGTGGGAAGGGCTGGCTAGCCTGGTTCCCCACCCCGTGCCCATAGGGCGGCTGCTGCCCGTCTCCATTTGCTCTATCCCAGCCCTGGCTGCAGTGAGCCCAGAGTACGGGGAGCCCCAGGTCCTAAGGGGGTTAGAACGTGGCCTGCAGGCGCTGGCAGGTGGGTAAACAGGGCCAGGGAGGTGGGAAACCACTAGCCCCGAGGAGCCAGCGTTGGGATGGGGGAAGTCAGTGTGGCCAGGCTGGACGTGAGGAGCAGCTGGGTGTGCAGGCAAAGGGATCTGCCGGCCACACACCACCATGGGCTGGAGGGAGAGGCAGGGAGAGCCCGGGCGATGTCCTGTCCCCGGGGGGATGGGCCGGGGGGATGCACACAGCGGGGGGAGCAGGCGCTGGTGTCGCTTGGAGCCAGCGAAGTGTCCTTCCGAATTCCCCTGAATGCGCTGCCCAAAGTCACCATCCCTGCGACGTGGGGGACGAGTGGCTCTGGCCGGGGAAGGGTTAACAGGGACCAATCTGCTCCCAGGGTGTGAGAGTCCTTGGGTGAGGCTCCTGCCTGTGGCTGGCCTGGCTATCCCCCTCCCCACCCACACACACACCCACCCACACACACACACTCTCGACCAGGGTGACCACACCCATGGGTAGGGCCTCTCTGGGATGCTGGCACCACCAGCAGGGTGGGGGCGGGGGAGTTGGGAGGGTCTCAGGCCGGTTGCTTGACAGCAGGGAGTTGGCGCAGCTCGGAGGTTCTGGGTTCTTGCAGGGCCATGGGGCCGGGGGGTCCCTGTTAATGGGTCTGGTGCTGTGTGCCCTGCCCTGTAGGAGGGAGAGCTCAGCCCTGGGCCTTTCGGGGGTCGTTTGCAAGCTGAGCCCCCGCAAAGTCATTGCACCCTGAGTCCATGGGCCCAGGCTCTGTGACTCCGAGCTGCGGGTTTGGCACTGGGGTGTCGTCGTCCCCCAATGAGCGCTGGTTCTCAGACCCGTCGGATCTGGGGTTTCAGACGAGCCCATAGGAGGCGCTGAGCATTTTGGGAAATCTGCCTGCAAAGCATGTCACGGACTCACAGATCGTGCCCACTCCTAGCCCCGTGCGGTCCGTGGGGGGTGCCCCTTTCAGTGCGACAGTCCTTCTCAGGGGTGCACTCTCTCTCGGGGTCAGGCCCCTCCACCTCCTAGAGCCGCACCTTTCTGAGCCTTAGCACGTCTGTATCTGCCGTGGGTCCCCTCAGGGAGTCCCCTCACGCTGGACTCCCGGGGCCTCTACTCCCAGAGGGAATAATGCCCCGTTCTCTAGCCCGGAGCGACTCTCGGGCAGCGTAACACAGGAGGGGTTATTGAGCGTCTGAACACAACACAGGAAACTCTCAGGGCCTCAGGCCTGGCCTCCCTCAGCCCAGCACATCCCAGTCTCCCCAGCATCCGGGGGGCTCTGCCTGCTCCCCCTCTCCAGCCCTGAGCCCTCCTGCTTCCCAGCTGGGCATCTGCTATCACTGGCCCCAGGACCCGCCTCTGTCCATTGTCTTCTCTCCAGGTAAACAGGGTCACCGTGGCCTCCTCTCCCCTCTTCTGTCCTCTGTCCCCCTCTGGCTGGAACCAGCTGGTCAGGTCACCGGGGTCCTCTCCCCGCAGCCCATTGTCCTCCCACTGGCCAGAACCGGCTGCGACTCCTGAGCTGGGCCTCCAGGTCGCCAGGTCACCGGTCACTGGGGTCTCCATTCTCCAGGCCATCGGCTGGGGTCCCAAGTTCCCCCTCCGGTCCTCTGCAACAACAAACTCCCTCTCCCCTCCCCTCCCCTCGTTAAACCAGTAACAACCAGGGAAACTGAGTCCCACTCCCTCTGCATGCAAACCATTGGAAAAACAAGACAATCCCCCACTGCGTCACAAAGCAATTTTGCAAATGTGGCGCTGACCAGTGGCAACGCGTCCCCTTTCCCCCCCCCCCGGTTAGACACGGGCCAGGGGCTTCCCATGACAGGGTCTCTGCCCTACAGAGCTTCCAGTTAGACATGGTGGGATTCAAACAGGGCTGAGCTCTTCTCCCCTAAGCCATCCACCCCCACCACAGGTTGGGTCTGATTTCCAGCAGCTCTATGGAAATCCTGGATGCTCCCCCCGCACCTTCACTTTGATACGAGCCCGAGAGATTCTCGCTCCCCGGCTGGCTTCCTCTCCGCAGCGCCGGCTTCCTTTTAACTCCCCTTCGTCGTCGGGAATTGATCTCTGCGTTCTCTGCTTGATCAAAGGTTGACACTCGGGTTTGCGCTCGATGCTGCCCTGTCACCTCCTTCTTTTTATTGCTTAAATAATTCATCACAGACGCCGCGTGGCAACGCCAGCGGAGCCCAGCCGGCCCAGGGCCGCTCAGCCGGGATGGAGGCAGGGGCCAGAGACCGGCTGCATGGGGAGAAAGTGCCATATGCACCCAGCCATCAGTGACTTCTTCTCCGGGGCGGCCTGGACCAGGGACCTGTTTGTGTCCCTTTCTTTTTTCAATTTCTCTTTTCTCCCTCTCTTTCCCCTTGGTTAATTAGGGTGGATTTGTATTAATTCTCATTTACTCCTGGCTTTTCTACAGGAGTGCGTAGAAAGGCAGGCGGACTTTTTGGGGCTTTTGTCCATCCATCCCCATACATAGCCCTCTGTCCATCTATCCATTTACCCCCATCCATACCCATCTCTCTGCCATCCCATCTGTCCACCCATCCACGTACCCCCATCCCTGTCTATATCTACCCCTTCTAATCTTTCTGTCTCACATTGGTTTGGAGGCCTGGCCCTAAGAAAGCCCTCAGATGCCTGCCCCCTACCCTAAGCCTCTTTTTATCCTGGCTATGATCTCTATCCCAGCTGCACCTAGTGCCCCTGTGACAAAGTGTGGGGGGGGGTTTCTTGTTTTTTTCAGTGGTTTGCATGCAGAGGGCATGGGACTCCGTTTCCCTGGGTGTTATTGGTTTAACAAGGTCGTGGGAGAGGGAGTTTGTTGTTACAGAGGGCCAGCAGACAGCCTGGAGAATGGACACCCCAGCGACGTGACCGGGAGGCCCAGCTCGGGAGTCATGGCCGGTTCTGGCCAGTGGGAGGACAATGGGCTGTGGAGAGAGGACCCCGGTGACCTGATCAGCCGGTTCCAGCCAGAGGGGGCCAGAAGACAAAGGACAGAGGTGGGGCTTGGGGGGCGGTGATATCAGATGCCCACCTGGATGCAGGCGAGACCTAGGGCATGGCTACCCTAGGAGGCTCCGGCTGACAAAGCGCTGTTCACCCTGGCCCTTTCCGTCAGTAAAACTTTTGTCGTTATTCCCTCTGGGAGTGGAGGCCTGGGGGGTCCAGAGCGAGTGGACTCCCTGAGGGGGCCCACGGCAGAGACAGACGTGCTAAGGCTTAGAGAGGTGCGGCTCCAGGAGGTGGAGGGGCCTGACCCCGAGAGAGAGTGGATCCCCGAGAAGGGCTGTCGCACTGAAGGGGGATCCCCCCCTCAGACCGCACGGAGCCGAGAGGGAGCATGCGTCCTGGGAGTCCGTGACAGCCCCGTTACGCTGGTCGCTGCCCGTCCGTGTCTCTGGTGATACCCGGCAGAGAGGCAGGTTGATTTTTGCTGCAGATCGATCCCCCTGCCCTGCTCAGGGAGGGGAGTTAGACCCGGGGGCTTTGCCAGGGACCTTGGAGGCTGTGCTGCAGTTGGGGGAGCCCAGAACACCCAGCGCAGACCCTAGTCAACGCCCGTGTGTAACCCAGTAACTAGCCGCAGGCTGGGGTCAGCAGCAGTGGCAGAAGGGTGGCATCGGGGGTTGGATTGCAGGGAGGGGGAACCCAGAAAAGCAGGGTGCCTGTTTTCTCCCAGACCCCGTCCCTTGAGTTAGGTCCCACATCCCCCCCTTTCCTCCCCCTGCAGTGGGCCGTCTGTCCCCATCCCTCCCTTCCCCAGCCCCTGTGGTGCCCCTCGCTGTCCACCTGCGGCCCCCTGTGTTTAAAGGGGCCGTGCGCCCTGTTGCGGCTGGAGCCGATGAATGGAAGATGGAGCGAAGCTGCCCCAGCCTCCCTCGGTCTCTGAAGCAATTTCAGGGCTGAGGCTGGGCCTGCCGCCTCGCTCATTATCCGCCCGTCTCCTCGGGGGGCCCTGCCAAGCTGCTGACAGCTCCCGACGCCCCCCATCAGGTGCTGGGCCTGAGACCCTCGCGCTGCAGGCTCAGGAGCTGGGGTTGGGGGGTGGGAGACCAGGCAGTGCGCCCCGTTCCCCTCACGCTGCCAGGGCCGTGGAGGGGGGTGACTGGTTCGGGGCCTTGGCGTTTGCCCTGCCCCTGGGGGGACGGCGACACCAGTGAAAGGAGGGGTCACCCCGAGATCTCCGCTCCCGCCCAGCAGCGCAGCCTGTCCAGCCCTGGGCCGCGAGGGCTTGGGCAAGGCAGACGGGGCTCTGGGGGTGCCCCCCAGCCGTTAGAACCAACTCCAGCCTTCCCCCGCGTCGGCGGTCTGGTCCGATCTGTCTGTGCTGATGAGGGGGTGCACCCTACCCTGGGGATTTTCTCAGTGCACCCCGTGTTAGCGTCATGCTGGGAGCCAGGCCTGGGAACCCCCAAACACTGGGCAATACCAGAGGGGGAGACTGAGCCTGGAGCCTGTGACACCTCCTCCAACACACACCCACTGGGTCGCCATGGCAATGCCAGAAAGGGGGACTAGGCCCAAAGCCTGCGAACCCCCAAACGTCGGGTAGCCATGGCAACGCCAGAGGGGACGACTAGGCCCGAAGCCTGTGACCCTTTGGGAGGGTGTGAAGCTGGGAGGCCATAATGCACAACTTAATGGCGGGGGGGCCTGGTCAACCCACCCCATAGAGGGAGCCCCGCATCCTTGCTCTTAATTCTCCTGCTGCTTCTCGGGGGTCGGTTCCAGTTGTGGGGGGCGCCAGGGGTAGTTGGGAACCCGCTGACGCAGCCGCTGGAGCTAGCTCAGGTGACCGAGGGGCACCGTGTGTCTCCCCCACCCCCTTTGCCTGGCGGGGGTCCCCCCTCACCTGCCCGAGGGCCGTGTTTAATTCGCTAGGAGGAGGGGAGCTCGGGGGGTTCTCTGCGGCTGCTCCCCAACTCTCGGCAGCCCCCTTTGAAGGCGTCTGGCTGCAGGGCAGGCCTGCGCTGTCGCCTCCCGCTTTGATTCCCCGCTGCCTTTGAATCCTCCTGGCCTGGCTAATTAGAGGCGAGAGACACTTTCAAGGGCTCCCTGCCAGGGGCTCGGGCTGCATAAATTATGCAGGGGGCCTGTCTCCCTTCGTTAGCGCTAGCTCCTTCCCCAGCACCTGGGCCCGAGGCGGGCGAGGGCACGGGGAGCGTGGCAGCCCCCGTGGCATGGGGCCCATGCCCCATGGGCTGTGACCGGCCCCAGAATCGCTCCCTGCCGTCGGGCATCTGGGGATCCTGCCCTGGGACTGCAGTGAGGGGCCCCCCACCCTGCAGCATGGTGCCCCCCTGGCCCTGAGCTGCCTGCCCCCCCCAGCTGCTCCCTGAGTCTCCCCAGCGCCCCCCTCACACCTGTGGTCTCCCCTCCCTGCTTTCTAGCCAGTGGGGTGTTTACCCTCTGCCCTGGCTTTGCGTGGGAGCAGCATCAGGAACCGGGATGGGTGGGCGTTTGCCAAGCCGCGGACACAGCGGTCCATAGAAATGGGGAGGGGTGGGGGCTTGAAGGGCGCTGGGCGCCACGGCAACGGATGCCACTGGTAACCAGGCGGCACTGCAGAGTAGGGCCCTGTGCGAGCCCCGCTGGAAACCACGGTAACCGTGTGGCATTGCCATTGGAAACCATAGCAATGCCGCTGGTAACTATGGTAATCGTAGGCCACTGCGTGGTACCTCTGGGCAGCCCTCGGGGCGTCTGTCCCAGCCCCAGGCCAATGGGCACAGCCCCCCCCCACACACTTTTCTGAGCCCAGCACGGGCCCCCAGCTCCTCTGGGCTGCAGCTGCCGTGGGGCCAAAGCCCAGGGGCCGGCCTGGGTTGGAATGCAGGGCCCAGCGGAGCCCCGATGGCAGGTGGATCCCGGAGGAGCGGCACTGCTGGGGCCCTGCGCCGGGCAGGAGCCCCCCAGCGCCGGGCGCCCCGGCGGACTGTGACGGACAGGCGGATCTGCGGGGGGGCGGGGGGGACATGCCCTTCACTCCCCGCTCTGGACAGGATTCGCCTCCTCCGCGGTGAGTGACGGGAGGGCTAAGCAGCCCTGACACCTGCCTGTCTTGCTTCCGCTCTGGCCCTGGCCCCCGGCCCGGGAGCCGCGCAGGAGCCGGGGCTGGATGAGATGGATTGGAAACAGACTCAAGGGCGAATGCCAGTTGTTCCTGACGTGGGCTCCCTCCCCCCACCCCCCAGCTCTGCTGGTGCCCCTCACTCCCGACCCGCAGCCCCTGCTAGCCCAGCCCTGGGCTCCCCTCCCCCAGCTCTGCTGGTGCCCCTCACTCCCGACTCGCAGCCCCCTGCCAGCCCAGCCCTGGGCTCCCCCCAGCTCTGCCGGTGCCCCTCACTCCCGACCCGCAGCCCCCTGCTAGCCCAGCCCTGGGCTCCCCTCCCCCAGCTCTGCTGGTGCCCCTCACTCCCGACTCGCAGCCCCCTGCCAGCCCAGCCCTGGGCTCCCCCCAGCTCTGCCGGTGCCCCTCACTCCCGACCCGCAGCCCCCTGCTAGCCCAGCCCTGGGCTCCCCACCCCCAGCTCTGCCAGTGCCCCTCACTCCCGACCCGCAGCCCCCTGCTAGCCCAGCCCTGGGCTCCCCTCCCCCAGCTCTGCCGGTGCCCCTCACCCCCGACCCGCAGCCCCCTGCCAGCCCAGCCCTGCCCCCCCAGCTCTCTCCCCGACCCTCAGCTCTCCCTCCCCACCCCACTGCTTGGTGGTGCGTGGGGCACAGATGCTGCTCTCTGAGCTGGGGGAGCGGGGGGGGGGGAGCCGATGTCATTGCTGTCTATGGAAGATGTGTGAAAAGCAGCGACTGTAGCATTTTCTCGCCCCTCAAACCTGCCTGCAACCCCCGCCCCCAGCCATCACCCCCCTGCACCCCATGGGCCCAGCCTGCCTTGCCCCCTCCCACCCCCCGCGGTGTCATCATTTCATATGGAAATATGCAAATCAGCCCCCCCCCCTCGCTGCAGCGGGAGCAGGTGGCTGGTGCCAGCCGGGCAGCTGCGTGGAAAGCGCCACCTGGCGAGTCGTGAGGGCGTCACACCGGGCAGGGCCCACTAGGTGGCGCTGGGTCAGTGCCCGCGCCCCCATCAGCGGGGGGGGGGGGGATGGGGGGAGGCAGCCAGGCAGCCCCCCCACCCCAGCAGGGGGGTGTCGGTCAGAGGCAGCCGCCTGGAGGCTTCCAATCAGATGGGGGGGGTCACCCGCCCCCCAAATCCGGCCCCCCCCTCGGAAACTGGGGAGCCCCAGTCCAGCGACAGGATGGGGCCTTTGGAAGGAAGTTCAGGAACAGCCCCCCCCCCCCCCCCGGGCCCTGGGTGAACAAACAGTGCAGCTACCTCTGGGGGGGAGCAGGGTCGGAGCTCACTTTATCTGGGGCCCGTCTCCCCCCCCCCTTCTGGAGTGTCGGGGGCGCTGTCTCCCCAAACCTCTCCAGGGCCGGGCGTCTGCGCCTGTCGCCCCCCCCCCAGCCCCGTCCCAGCGCGTCCCCTCCCCGCTTGCCCTCGGCTCCTGCCTCGCCCCCCCCCCCCCCCGCTGACGGCTCACATGGCTCCACAGCCCGGGCCCCCCAAATTCCCTGCAATTCCGCAGGGCAATAAACCCTGACACAAGTAAACGGGGGGGGGGGATGCCTCCTCCCTCCCCCCATTCCCTGCCAAGCGCCTGCGAACAGCTGCCCCGCCACAGCCCCAGGGAGGAAGGTCATCCCAGCCCCCCCATGACCTGGCTCCTGCCCCCCATCCCAGCCCCCCCATGACCTGGCTCCTGCCCCCCATCCCAGCCCCCCCTCACAGCCTGGCTCCTGCCCCCCATTCCAGCCACCCCCCCCCATGGCCTGGCTCCTGCCCCCCATCCCAGCCCCCCCTCACAGCCTGGCTCCTGCCCCCCATCCCAGCCCCCCCCCATGACCTGGCTCCTGCCCCCCATCCCAGCCCCCCCTCACAGCCTGGCTCCTGCCCCCCATTCCAGCCACCCCCCCCATGGCCTGGCTCCTGCCCCCCATCCCAGCCCCCCCTCACAGCCTGGCTCCTGCCCCCCATCCCAGCCCCCCCCCATGACCTGGCTCCTGCCCCCCATTCCAGCCACCCCCCCCGCCCATAGCCTGGCTCCTACCCCCCGCCAGTCCCCGCTCCCCGCCCAATGCAGCGGGGGGGGGGCAGGGTGACAGCCGCTGATGGGGGGGGGGCGGATTGACACCTGCGGGGCCCAGCCTGTTTGAGATGCAGCCGGCGCCGGCCCGGAGCCTGTCCTTGTCGCTGCCAATTACGATCAGGGCGGGCAGCGCTGCCAGAGGCCGCCCCCCCCCCCCCCGCCGCCCGGCAGCTCCCCGGTGCCCCAGCGGATGAATATTCACGGCCCCGGCAACCCGCGCCGCGAGTCAGGGGAGACTGTCAATGTCCTCTGGGCGCGGGGGGTGGGGGGAGGAGCAAACGCCCACCCCCCCAGCACGGCTGGGGTGAGCCCTCAAGGGTCACCCCTTCCCGGCTTGGCCAGGGGAGCCACATCACGAGTGAGGGGATCCGCAGATATGGGGGGCAGGGCTGGGCTAGCGGAGGCTGCGGGCGGGATGTCAGATTGGAGGGGAAGCTGAGGTGGAGTTTGGGGTGACATTTCGAGGGGGTTGGGGCTGGGTTCGGGGATCCGGGGGGACAGTTTGCAGGGGGGAGGTTCACAGGGGTTCGGGGATCCGGGGGGACAGTTTGCGGGGGGGGGAGGTTCACAGGGGTTCAGGGATCCGGGGCACAGTTTGCAGGGGGGGAGGTTCACAGGGGTTCGGGGATCCGGGGCACAGTTTGCAGGGGGGGGAGGTTCACAGGGGTTCGGGGATCCGGGGCACAGTTTGCGGGGGGGGGAGGTTCACAGGGGCTCGGGGATCCGGGGCACAATTTGCGGGGGGGGAGGTTCACAGGGGCTCGGGGATCCGGGGGGACAGTTTGCAGGGGGGGGGTTCGCAGGGGTTTGGGGGACTCTCAGATTCCAAGGCCGGAAGGCATCGCTGTGATCAGCCGCTCGGACTCCCTGGATCGCACAGGCCCTCGAGCCGATCCGTGGGGGACACGGGAACTCCCCTCCCCGGGGAAATCTGGCAGGGCTGAGTTTGGGGGCGCCAGGTCGCCCCGGTCGGGGTCTCCGCTGGCCGGCTCAGTCCGGGCCCGAGCCTGTCGCCGCGTTCCCACGGGAGCGCTGCCCGTGGGGCCAGGCCCCCCCCCTTAGTCCTTCCCGAGCTGGTCTCACGCCGGAGCCGCCGCCCCCCGCTAGTGCCTGGTGGAGCATTAGCCCCTGTTAGCGCTAATGGCGCTCCGGCGCTCGCCCGGGGCGGACGTGCTCAGAGCCGGCGGGAGCTTGTTACCGTAGGGCTGGACCCACACGTGCCTGGGGCGATGCGCGGCCAGGCGCCATTAACCCCTCGCTCCCCGGCCCCCCGGTTCTGAGCACCCCGGGCCCTGCCCCCGCAGCCTGGCTGGGCGCGACATGCCCCCACTTCTCTCCGGCCTGCCCCCCAGCGAGTAACTCCCCTGCCAGCCCCTCCCCCAGGAGCGCCAGTCCATGGCCCCCTGCTGGGGGGCTCCCCCCAGGCATCAAGGACACCCACCAGGACAATGCCAGAGTCGCTCAGAACCCAGGAGTCCGGGCTCCCAGCCCCCTGCGCTAACCTTACCCCCAACACCACCAGGGTTGGTCTGGGGGCGGGGAGAAGCGAGTCATGTCACAGGCGGCCGGTTCCCAGGCCGCGCTGAGCGTCCCCCCCCCCCACCATCAGGCCCCTTGGAGGGGGTCTGAAATCAGGGAGCCCTGAAAGGGCGGCGCCCCGAACCGCTATCCCCTTTGGCAGCGCGTGTCTCAGCCGCCGTCCCCCGCCCTGTGTTATAACCTGTACTACAGCAGCCCCATGTGTGTGTGGGGGGGGGGTTATCATCTGCCCCCCCCCTCCCGGAATAGACTGACCAGGAGGGAGCCTGGAACAGAGCCACCAGCTTCCCCGGGCTGGGCAGACATCAAACCCACCGCGCCCGGGCAACACATCTGGCGCCAGCTGCAGCCGCCTGAGGCCCCCCCCCCCCCCCCCCCGCCGCCCCACAGCGAGCGATGGGCGCCCGGAACCCACCGGCCCTCCCGCCAGCGACGTGTGTAAACGGGGGAGCTGGAGTCACAGGGCGGGTCCCCACGTCGGTGCGGTGATCGCGCCCTCCGGGGGGGGGGGGCACTGCTCAGGTCTGGGGCGGATTAAGGCAGCCCCCCCCTTGTTATGGGCTGGGGAGAGGTAGGACTGGGCTGGTGCGGGGGGGGCTGTGGGTCAGCAGAGCGGTCCCATGGACAGGCCCTGTCCCCTAAGCCACTGGAGCAGGGCGAGTGCCCCATTCCCCATCTCCGGGGCAGCCCCATCGCCCCGCCCCTTTACCCTCCCGTCCAGACGAGCTTCCTGGGCCAGGTGCGATGGGGCCAGGAACCAGTGCGAACCGGAGCCGAGCTGCCCAAGGCCCCCCCAGCCCGTCATTATCCCCGGCCGCGATCTGCAGGCCGGAGCGGCGCCCAGGCGGGCGGGGTGCGTGGCCCTGGCTCCAGGATGGGGCTAAGGAGGAGCCAGGTGGGGCGCAGTGGGGCACAGACCCTGGGGTAGCGCCCCCCAGCCTGCGTGCGCCTCGCTCGCTCGGGGTTGCCTGGAGTTTTGTTCTCAGTTCAACCCCAAGTGAAACGGAGGAGGGTCCCGGCGCGCATCACCCCCTCGGCTCCCCCCAGAGCGGCACCCCAACCTGGGCTCGGGCTCAGCTGGGTGGGCCGTGATAGGGGGCGCCCAGGGGTGGGCTAGCGGGGGGCTGCGGGGCGGGAGTGAGGGGCACCGGCAGGGCTGGGCTAGCGGGGGGCTGCGGGGCGGGAGTGAGGGGCACCGGCAGGGCTGGGGGGAGCCCAGGGCTGGGCTAGCGGGGGGCTGCGGGGTGGGAGTGAGGGGCACAGGCAGGGCTGGGGGGAGCCCAGGGCTGGGCTAGCGGGGGGCTGCGGGGTGGGAGTGAGGGGCACCGGCAGGGCTGGGGGGGCAGGGCTGGGCTAGCGGGGGGCTGCGGGGCGGGAGTGAGGGGCACCGGCAGGGCTGGGGGGAGACCAGGGCTGGGCTAGCGGGGGCTGCGGGTCGGGAGTGAGGGGCACCGATAAAGCTGGGGGGTTGGAGAACCTGAACCCCCTTTGCCAATTTCCCTCGCTGGCCCCCAGTCTTGCCCTAGTCCCGGGGGCTCCCGGGGCGAAGCCCTGTGTAAATATCCCAGCGGCGGGAGGCGACCCCCAGGGCCCCCCCGGGCTTTGGCAGTGGGGTGAAGGCAGGTTGGCGAAGTTGGGGAGCAGGGAGCCCCCTCCCCCTGTTCATCCGGGCGCCTCGTCTCTTTAGCAGGAGCCTTTCGCCGGCCCGCGTCCCCCTGCTCCGAAATAATCAGGAGATATAAATGCATCAGCCGGCATCAGCCCGGCGGAGTCACCCGATTGCAGCGCGGCGCGTCCTTGAAGGACGAGACGCGGCCTCGGAAACAGAGAGCGGCGAAAGATTTGAAGGAGAGGAAAGAATCCCCCCCCCATATCCCCCCCCATCCCCGCTGCAGTTCCCAGCGGGGGGGGGGGGGGGGGGTTGAGTGATGGGGCTCGGGGCTCAGAAGCGGGGGGGCAGGGACTGGGGGGGGGGCTCGTCCTTTCCCTCGGCTTCGGGCAACTTTCTCAGGAAATAAAACAACCCGACACCCACACCCACAGACACACACACCCGCTGCGGGGCACGGGATGAATGTCGGGGGGGGGGATTGGCCATGCTTGGGGGGGGCTGTACAACCTCCACTGGTGCCCCTCAATCCCGCCCCGCAGCGCCCTGCTTGGCTCGGAGGAGCCCCGTGCGGGGACGGGGGGGGGGGGGGAGGGGGGGCTAAGGGGCAGCCCGGCCTGGGCTGTTGGCTCCGGGATTCCCCCCCCCCCGACTCCGCTCCCCCAGTTCTCCTTTGTAAACAGGACTGAAAGCAGGTGCCCACGGACTCTGCCTCTGGGTTGGGGCGGGGGGGCTGAGACTCCACCTTTTCTCCCCCCTCCCACTAAAAATGATCCACCGTTAGCGGGAGAAATGGGGGAGGGGTCCTACAACCCTGAGGTGAGGAGGGTGCTGGGAGGGGCAGCTGATGTCTGGGTCTGGGGCTTTGGTGTTGTGAGGATCTGCTGGTGTGTGGGGCTGGGGGGGGGGCGGGTGTGTGGGGCTGGGGTTTTGGTGTGTCTGTGAGGATCTACTGAGTGTCTCTCTGGGGAGGGGGCTGGTGTGTTGGTGCGGGGGACTAGTGGGTCTGTGCCGGGGGGGGGGGGGTAGAGTGTGTCTGTCTGCGGTGGCTGGTATGTGAGTCTGGTGTGTGGGCCTGGGGGGGCTGGCGTGTGTCTGTTGGGGGGGGGGGGCTGGCGTGTGTCTGTTGGGGGGGGGGGCTGGCGTGTGGGTCGGGGGGTTGGCCTGTGTCTGTCGGGGGGGTGCTGGTGGGTCTGCCTGGGGGGGCTGGCGTGTGGGTCGGGGGGTGGCATGTGCCTGTCGGGGGGGGGGGGGCTGCTCCTCCGCCCACCGCCCCCTGCTAACGCGGCCCAGGTGCCCGCGGCGCGCAGCGGTTCCCATCTGCCCGCAGCCCCCGGCTCCGGCGGGGAGTTGATGGGTCGCGCCCGGCCCCGACTCATCCTGCCGCTGATTCGCGCTGGTGTCGGCGACGAGACGCTCGGGGGCTTATTCCACAACCGGCTGCCGAGCGGGGACCCCCCCGGCCCTCTCGCTCGGCGGGGGGGGGGTGTCTTTGGCGACCCCACTGGGGGCCCTTTGGAGACTGGGGCCGGGGCTGACACTGATCGAGGGGATGAATAGGAGACCGGCCAAGTCCCCCCCCCCATAAATCGCCCCCGAATGTGGGGGCCCCAAGGAGAACCCGCCCCTGGAGCTCTGGGGTTGGAGGGACGCCCCGCGCTCCGCTGGGCTCCTGCCTCATCTCTGGCCCTGAGCCCCCTAAGGGAGACACCTGCCCCCGCCCTAGGGCCTGCAGGGACCGGAACCCGCCCCCTCAAAGCCTCTTGGCGCAGGTGGGGGCTCTCTCGGGGCCTGCGCCGGGGGATTGTACACGGCGCAGCTGCCCGGAGCCCCCCATTCGGAGCCAGGCCCGTTCACTAAACCCCCTTCACTCCGGCTGCCTGGGGCGCCGGTTCAGAGTCACCCGCCCTGCCCGTCCCGGAACCGGAGCAGGAAAGGCCAGAGGGTCGGCGCAGCGCCACCGGCCCGACCCGGAGGGACGCCGGTTTGTCTGAGCCGGAGCAAGAAAACTTGGGGCGCCGCGTGTCGTAACCAGGGGACGGCGCCTCCTCGGCGCCCCCCAGGTGCTACCCCGGGGAGGGCGAGACCCACAGGCCAGGTGAGCTCAGCCGAGCAGCTCCCCGCCCTCCCCCGGCTCCGCCAGGCAGCTTTTAAATGGGAACCCATTAAAATTTTCCACCTCATTTGCTGCCTTTTACACGGTTAATTTTCCCGGGCCTGGATATTGATGTCTTCGCACCGCTCCAGAAGCCAATTCGCTGCAGCTGGAAGGGAAGCGCGGCTGGGGGGCTCCGGCTTTAATTGAACAAACGGAGAGAACAGCTTCATTAGAGTCAGCTGGAAAATCACAGGCCCAGCGATGGCTGCTACCCGAGGAGGGCGGCTCCGGGAGGGGAAACGGGCCGCTGGGGCTCCGGGAGCCGCTATCCGCAGGGCCGAGCAGATGTCTCTAATTATACGGAGGGGCTAATTGGATTGAGCAGCAGTTAATAGGGAATTAAGCACCGGCAGCCCCCGGCAGCGTCCCCGACAGGGGGGGTGACTGGGGTTGCCTGGGGGGAGCACCGGGGGCCTCCCGGCCCCTGATCTCGAGCCGACCCACCTATTTCCACGCGGGAGCGGGCGAGGGAAGGCGCTGCGATTTCACGGGTGACTCTGAAAGCGGCGGCACCGCCTGGAACGGTCCCCGGGCCTGTCTGCAACGTGTCTGGGCCTGTGACCGGGGCAGAGCCGACGGGAGCAACCCCCTGGGTTAATTATTAGGTGTATTACGGTATCCCCCAGAGGTTTTGACCGAGATCGGGGCCCCCTTGTGCCAGGCGCTGCCCGGACTCCAACCGAGATCAGGGCCCCATCGTGCCTGACGCTGCCCAGACCCCGTCCGAGATCCGGGCCCCTTTGGGCTGGGCGCTGCCCAGACCCCGTCCGAGAGCAGGGTCCCATCGTGCCGGGCGCTGCCCAGACCCCGGCTGAGATCAGGGCCCCGTCGTACCGGGCGCTGCCCAGAGCCCGGCCGAGATCAGGGCCCCATCAGGCCGGGCGCTGCCCAGACACATAATGGGGGAGGATAGTCCTAACTCCAAAGACCCCACAATCTAAACAGACAAGCCAGATAAATGATGAGAGGGGGAAACTGAGGCACGGCGCATGGCGGCCACTTTCCTCTGCTCCCAGCTCTTTTACTACGTGCACGTCACTTTCACCGCCCAGGCCGGTCAGGTCCCCTCTTGTTTTGTTTGGGTCTTTTCCCCCAGCAGCAGGGCGGGAAGCCGAGTGCGTCTAGCTCCCTCGGGCTGCGGCACCACAGGCCTGGTCCGGGCGCACCGGGCATTGCTCGGATTTCCGGCTCGGCCGGATCCCAGATTTCCTCCGAGCCCTGGAGCGAGCAGGGGCTTGTGATCGGTGGAGGAGGGCGCGGGGTCCTGACCCCTGGGTGGCTCCGAGGCGGCAGGATTTTGCTCCCCTGGCCCGATGCAGCAGCTGCAGCGTTGGGCAGGGCCCTGGTGTCACCGGGGCGGCTGTGACCCACACGAAGGGGAGCGCCCTCCCTCCTGGCTCGAGGACGGGGCGCTGTTGCGGCCTGTGTGATCGTCACCGCATGCCACGCAGTGTGGATCTGCCAGGCGGGTTATAAACCGGTGTAACGACCGGGAGCTACTGGGCCAAGTCCCGCTCTGGTGCTGGCCAGGGGGAGGGCCCCCAGTCCCCCCCCCCCCCACACACACACACACTCAACTACTGTTGTTCCAACTTTAACAAAAAAACCCACCAGCGTTAAAAATGTCAGCAGCGCGGAGGAGCCCTGACCCGCTAGATTAATCGCCCCGATTTCTCTTTGCATCTCAGCGAAAGGTCAGGAGCCTTTGCAGAGGATCTGGAATTAATTGGAAATCCCACGTCGGAGCCAGGCCCATACATCATGGCAGGGACAATTACCACCTGCACTTTGAGAAGGGGGTGGGCGGAGGGCTCCTGCCTGGCCCGCTCCAGGGAAAAGCTGGCACGTTTCAGGGGGCGCCCAGACCCTGGCAGCGACTCGCCTTCCCGGCTGTCTGCACGCACGGGCAAAGGGCCCCCCATCACCCACCAGTTCACCCCGCCGTGCGCAGGGCCTCGTGCAAAGACCCCATCCAGCCGCTGTGACCCCATAGCAGGGAAGTCGAGGGGTGAATGGGCCCCGGAACCCAAACTCCCTTTAGCTCCGGGGGCGGGCTGGCACACTGGGGATGGGGCTGACGCAGTGGGAGCCGGCCCTGGTGGTGCCCGCTCTGGGGTCGTGCACATCAGAGGCCGGTCAGTCCCCTGCTGTATCCCTGGCCCCTCTGCACCCCGCTGCCCGTCCCCTGCGATCCCCGCCCATCCCCTGGCCTTGCCCGGGGCCACGTTCACACCCCCCAGGCCTGCGCCGGGCCTGTCTCCTTTTCAAAGCGCTGCCCCCGCTTTGCTCCGCACCGACCTCGCCGGGGCCCGGTGTGGGAGCAGGGAAATGCCTGGCGAGGGACTCGCCAGCGGAGAATCCAGGGTCGGGAGGTGCCCGTGGCTCCACCGGGGCTTTCTCGCCCATTGCACCGCAAGGGGGAAAAAGGAGCTGCAGAAAAGCCGTTAAATTAATTTAAATCACCCCTCCCCCCCAGAAATCAGCATAAATGCAATTTGCATATTCATGATATTTATCCAATAACTGTCCCCTCATCCCAGATTAAAGACCCCCCAGGGAGCCGTAGGGCTCCTTACCTGTGCTTGCTGGGGAGAGGGGGCAGCGATATTTTGTGTGTGGGGGGAGTATTGGGTGGCTGGCATGGTGGGGGGGTTGTGTGTTTATGGCCCTCCACCTCCTGCACTTCAGAATTGAATGAGCCAAAGGAGAAAAGGTTCTGGGCGAGAATCAGTCGCATCCTCCCAGCTGGGCACGCGGGGCTGGGAGTCCTCAGGGCCTGGTGTGGTTTGTGCCTGTCTGTGGGGCTATCAGACCCGCCTCCCCTCATGCCATTTCTCCCCCTTCTCCCCTCCGGTGAGTCCCGGGGCTCCAGGGCTGGTGATGGGGAGGCCAGGACCCTGCGTTCTGCTCTGCCCCGCCCCAGGGAGGTTCTGACCTCCCTGGGGTGTCCCCCCAGCTCCACCTGCTCTGACCTCCTGCCTGGGACAAAGAGCTGCACTAGACCCCCTGGCGGGGGCTGCAGATTCCCCAGAGGAAGCACCAAAAACAGGAAATGTCCCTCTTCCCGGGCCTGCTGGTGCCCCTCACTCCCGACCCGCAGCCCCCTGCTAGCCCGGCCCTGGGCTCCCCACCCCCAGCTCTGCCGGTGCCCCTCACTCCCGACCCACAGCCCCCTGCTAGCCCAGCCCTGGGCTCCCCACCCCCAGCTCTGCCGGTGCCCCTCACTCCCGACCCGCAGCCCCCTGCCAGCCCAGCCCTGGGCTCCCCACCCCCCTAGCTCTGCTGGTGCCCCTCAGTCCTGACCCACAGCCCCTGCTAGCCCGGCCCTGGGCTCCCCACCCCCAGCTCTGCCGGTGCCCCTCACTCCCAACCCGCAGCCCCCGCTAGCTCGGCCCTGGGCCCGCCTCACCCAGCAGCTCAGCCCCCAGCACGTTGCCCCCTTGATCCCCCCAGGTCCTCGCCCTCAGTCCCAGCCTGGGAACGCACTGGGGGCTGCTGTTCCCCTAATCGGGTTGGGAGCAGGGCGGGGGAGCGGCGTTTAGACGCGCCGGGTGGTAATACAAATCTCAACACCCAGGCACTTAAATCTCCATCCATGAAAGGCCCCATTAGTCTAATCGCGTTCCGCCCCTGCCCTCGATCCGCTGAGAGAGCGCTTAGCTGCTCGCCCTGACAGATCAATAGCAGCAGGGGAATAAATATGCCCGGGCACTTGTGTCCAAATTTAATTTCCATTACAAGACCCGAGGAAGGCGACGATCCGGGCTCCGCCGGGGAAGGGGCCCCCGGACGCGGCTCCGATTCTCCAGCGGGTCGTGCAGCCCAGACCGCTGTGGGGAGTGGGAGGGGGCATATTTTACTGTATTTTTTCTTTATCTTCCCTTCGGCGTCTCTATTTGATGAAAGGCAGGGGGGGGCTGGAGGCTGAGGTGGTCAAAAAGCACACGGCTCTGCCGAGGCCCCTCACTCCCGACCCCCAGCCCCTGCTCCCCAGCCCTGGCCTGCCCCCCACAGCTCTGCTGGTGCCCCTCAATCCTGACCCACAGCCCCTGCTACCCAGTCCTACCCCCCCCAGCTCTGCCAGTGCCCCTCACTCCAGACCCGCAGCCCCCTGCTACCCAGCCCTGGGCTCCCCCACAGCTCTGCCAGTGCCCCTCACTCCAGACCCACAGCCCCTGCTACCCAGCCCTGGCCTGCCCCCCTCCCCCAGGTCTGCCGGTGCCCCTCACTCCTGACCCGCAGCCTCTGCTATCCCAGCCCGAGACTCCCCCCACACAGCTCTGCCGATGCCCCTCGCTCCGTGATCATAGGGGACTTCAGTCTGAGTGACATGCTGGAGGTCTCAGGCTGCCAGCAGTAAAACGTCCTTGGAATGTCTATATATTATAGATGAGAATTTCCGAGCTCGGGAAGTGTTGCCTCCAACACAGGGGAATTCGAGGCTAGCCCTCGTCTTGACAGATGAAGAGGAACTGATCACAGAACCAAGAATTAATGGTAACTTAGGTACAAGTGATCATGACTTGATTCACATTTATTACAGGCCAACAGAATAAAGCCCAGACCAATGTTATATATATACACTTGGTGGTTTAAAAGCGCCAGTGTCACAAAGCAGTAAACAATCGGAAGCCAGATCAGCTGGGAGGCAGTCATTTAATTAGAAAAATGTGAATGAGAATTGGCAACACTTAACTAGATGCCTAAAAACCCTTAATCCGACAATTGAGGAAGAAGGCCGTATTGGTTAAAAAGCAAATCTAGTTAAGAGGGGAGGGCAGCTATAACCATTTAAAAAAGCATATATAACACAGGAAGAAAGGGGAAGTTGGTAAGGAATATCAAAATCAGAAGCTGGGAATTGTAGAAAAGTGATAAGGGAAACAAAAGGACACAAGGTGACATCTATCAGAGGGGTAGCCGTGTTAGTCTGAATCTGTAAAAAGCAACAGCGGGTCCTGTGGCACCTTTAAGGCTAACAGAAGTATTGGGAGCATAAGCCACGAAAGCTTATGCTCCAATACTTCTGTTAGTCTTAAAGGTTCCACAGGACCCAAGGTGACATCTGAGTCCAGCAGGTTTAAGGACCATAATAAGGATTTTTTTAAAGTATATTAGGAACAAAAAGAATCGTGACAAGGGCACAGGTCCATTAGTAGACGGAAATGGTGACATTATCAATAGTAATGCAGAAAAGACAGAGGAATTCAATTAACATTTCTGTTCTGTATCTGGAAAAAGAATCAGATGCTGTAGTCATATCCTATGGTCACACTCTTTCCATTCCACTAGTATCCCAGGAAGATGTTAAACAGCAACTACTAAAGTCAGACATTTTAAAATCAGCCGGCGCAGAGAACCTGCACCCAAGAGTTTTAAAAGAGCTGGCTGAGACTGTTAAGGTTGGTTTTCAATAAGTCTTGAAACATGGGGGAAGTTCCAGAAGACTGGAGGAAAGCTAACATCGTGCCAGTATTTTAAAAGGGTAAATATCATGACCCAGGTAATTATAGGCCTGTCAGTTTGAAATCAGTCCTGGGCAAGATAATGGAGCAGCTGATACGGGAGTCAATTAATAAAGAATTACAGAAGGATAATATAGTTAATGCCAATCACCATGGGCTTATGGAAAATAGATCCTATCACACTAACCTGAGCTTTTTTTAAGTTTGGTTGGTGTAATATAATCACACATCTGACTTGGTACCTCATGACAGAAAGACATCAAATTAACAGGGCACACATTAAATGGATTAAAAACTGGCTAACTGATAGATCTCCAAATGTAATTGTAAACAGGGAACCATCATCGAATGGGTGTTTCTAGTGGGGTCCTGCCAAGACCTGCTCTTGGCCCTTCACGATTTATCATTGTTATGAGTGACTTGAGAGAAAACACAAAAATCCTCACTGATAAAGTTTGCAGATGTGTGACGAACTGGGTCTGTTCTCACTGTGGTCTGTGAATGCTGACAGGGGAGTGTGGCTGGGATAGTCTGCATTGGGGGATGGGATCTGCCCGAAGGCGCATACCTGAGTGTGTAACATGAGAACCCAGGAAGAGGTTAGAGGCCAGGTGACTCCTTAGCCCGGGAAACTGAACAAAGGCTGTGGGAGGGGTCGCTGAGGGCAGAGTGCTGGAAGCGAGCTGGAGAGATGGCTGGGAGGCAGAGATGGCTCTGACCCCCCAAAGGGGGGTGGGCTGGGAGGCCCTGGGACCCCAAGCTGGACTTAACTGAGGGGGTCCTGTTGTCTGTGCCTGCAAGACCTGTCTTGGGCTGTATTCCTGTCATCCAAATAAACCTTCTGCTTTACTGGCTGGCTGAGAGTCATGGTGAATCGCAGGAAGCCGGGGGTGCAGGGCCCTGAGTTCCCCAATACTCCGTGACAAGATGACACAAAAATTGGGGTTCGGAAGGGCTGGTAAAATAATGAAGAAGACAGGTCAGTGGTACAGGTCAGTGGTAGATCGCTTAGTACGCTGGGTACAGGCAAACGACGGGCATTTTAACAGGGCTAAGTGTATCTGTAGAGGTGTAGGAACAAAGGATGCCAGCCATTGTGACGGGGTGTCCACCCCACCCCAGTTACATTAAGTTAATTAACCCCATAGGCTGCACCTTGGCGGGCGTCAGGGATTGAACGGCTGATGGATGATGGAGCCCAGCTCAGAAGGAACTGACAGGGTTGCTGTAAAGCCAGGAAGCTGGCAACAGAACGGGGCTGCAGGGGAAGTCGGTGGCAGTCGCTCCCTGGGAGGAGAAAGTTTCGGCTGGGAACCCCAGAGATCGGGGGAGTAGCAAGAGGGTCTGGGAACAAGCAGGCCACAGTTGCTAGACACAGGGTCCCCTGCCAGCCACCAGCGGAGCGGCACTGTCCAGGCAGAGATGGGAAGGCTGCCAGTTTGGATGGGGAGACTTTGCGACCCTGAAAGGGGAGGACTCCAGTGAGCTGGCTGGAGGGCCAGGCCCTGAAGAAAGAGGCAGCCGGCCGCATGCATGAGCGGCAGCAGGGGCGTGGGACCTGGAAGGAGCTAATCCCCAGAGCAGCCAGGAGGAGGCGCCCCAGCGGTGGCGCGACCGTGGCTGGGATCCGGGTCAAGGGCGATGGCGACAAACCGGAGCGGAGCCAGAGAAGAGCCACGGGAATGACTGAAGGGTTCCGGGGAGACTCGATCCCGTCTGTCCGTATCCCCCAGGGAACAAACTCCTAATCCGGGTGTCGTGGAGTGTGGGGGACTCAGGGCCCTGCACCCCCAGCTTCCTGCGATTCACCATGACTCCCAGCCAGCCAGTAAAGCAGAAGGTTTATTTAGACGACAGGAACACAGTCCAAGACAGGTCTTGCAGGCACAGACAACAGGATCCCCCTCAGTTGGGTCCATCTTGGGGTCCCTGGGCATCCCAGCCCCCTTTCGAGGTCACAGCCCCGTCTGCCTCCCAGCCATGTCACCAGCCAGCTCTGAAACTCCCCCTCCAGCGACCCCTCCCACAGCCTTTGTTCAGTTTCCCCGGGCCAAGGTGTCACCTGGCCTCCAACCCCTTCCTGGGGTCTCATGTTACATGCTCAGGTATGCGCCTTCGGTCAGTCTCCCATCCCCCAATGCAGACCATCCCAGCCAACACTCCCCACTCAGCATTCACAGACCACAGTAAGAACAGTCCCAGTTCGTCACATCGGGCTCTGGTCAAACCCGGCCCCACGGCTGGACGTGAACTAGACAAATTCAGCGTGGGAATAAGGCGTAAAACCGAACCAGTGAGAGTAACTAATGGTAGGAACCATTTACCGGGGGTGGGGGCTGGGATAGAATCTCCTTCCCAGCCAGTTTATAAATCGAGATTTCCTGGTGCTGTGATTGGATGTTTTCCCCACAGCTCTGTTCTAGGATTTACTGGGGGCCCCCTGCTAGCCCGGCCCTGGGCTCCCCCCACAGCCCTGCCGGTGCCCCTCACTCCCGACCCGCAGCCCCCGCTAGCCCAGCCCTGGGCTCCCCCCAGCTCTGCCGGTGCCCCTCACTCCCGACCCGCAGCCCCTGCTAGCCCAGCCCTGGGCTCCTCCTAGCCCTGCCGGTGCCCCTCACTCCCGACCCGCAGCCCCTGCTAGCCCAGCCCTGGGCTCCTCCCAGCCCTGCCGGTGCCCCTCACTCCCGACCCGCAGCCCCTGCTAGCCCAGCCCTGGGCTCCTCCCAGCCCTGCCGGTGCCCCTCACTCCCGACCCGCAGCCCCTGTCAGCCCAGCCCTGGGCTCCTCCCAGCCCTGCCGGTGCCCCTCACTCCCGACCCGCAGCCCCTGCTAGCCCAGCCCTGGGCTCCTCCCAGCCCTGCCGGTGCCCCTCACTCCCGACCCGCAGCCCCTGCCAGCCCAGCCCTGGGCTCCTCCCAGCTCTGCCGGTGCCCCTCACTCCCAACCCGCAGCCCCTGCTAGCCCAGCCCTGGGCTCCCCCCAGCTCTGCCGGTGCCCCTCACTCCCGACCCCCCCCCCAGGCAAGGCCCTGGCTGCTCGAGGGAGGTGGGGGGAACCGCGGTGAGTCCGGCTCTGACAGCCCCTGTCAGCGATAATGACCAGCTGGGAGCCCAGGCCCCAGGGCAGCTCGTTAGGCGATTTAATGAGGGAGCCAGGTGCTGCCTCTGGCTGTTTGCTCGCCAGCCCCGCTGCATTACCGGCTATGGGGGTCGCGCAGAGTGTCCCCCCCCCGGCTCTCCCCACCATCGCCCTCCATCGCCCCATCACAGCGCCCCCCCCAGTCATCGCCCTCCATCACAACCCCCCCCCCCGGCTCTTCCCAGCCATCGCCCTCCATCGCCCCATCACAGCCCCCCCCCCCGGCTCTCCCCAGCCATCGCCAGCCATCGCCCCATCACAGCGCCCCCCCCAGCCATCGCCCTCCATCACAACCCCCCCCGGCTCTCCCCAGCCATCACCCTCCATCGCCCCGTCACAGCGCCCCCCTGGCTCTCCCCACAACCATCGTCCTCCATCGTCCCGCTCACCTGCCCCATCACAGCCCCCCCCGGCTCTCCCCAGCCATCACCCTCCATCGCCCCATCACAGCCCCTCCCCCAGCTCTCCCCAGCCATCGCCCTCCATTGCCCCATCACATCGCCCCCCCAGCTCCCTCCACAACCATCGCCCTTCATCGTCCCATCACAGCCCCCCCCCCGGCTCTCCCCAGCCATCGCCCTCCATCGCCCCATCACATCGCCCCGTGTCGCGGAGTGTGGGGGAGTCAGGGCCCTGCACCCCTCTTCCCGAGATTCACTGCGACTCTCAACCAGCCAGTAAAGCAGAAGGTTTATTTAAGGACAGGAACACAGTCTCAAGCAGAGCGTGTAGGTACGACCAGACCCCCTCAATTCGGTCCCTCTGGGAGGTTCAGGGAGCTTAGACCCCAGCTTGGGGTTCCCTGCGTTGCACCACCCAGCCCCAACCGAAACTAAACTCAAAACTCCTCCCGCTGCTCCTCTCCTTTGTTCAGTCTCCCGGGCAGAAGGTGTTAATTCTCCCCACCCCCGTTCCTGGCTCAGGTTACAGCTCAGGTAGCTTCCTTCAAGGGAAGTCCCACATCCCCACTGCAACCCCCCTGCAACATTCCCAGGTCAAATCTGCCCTGCTCCCTGCTCCGTCACACCCCGCTCACCTGCCCCATCACAGCGCTCCCCCGGCTCTCCCCAGCCATCGCCCTCCATCGCCCCATCACAGCCCCCCCCCCCCGGCTCTCCCCAGCCATCGCCCTCCATCGCCCCATCACAGCGCCCCCCCAGCTCCCTCCACAACCATCCCATCACAGAGCCCCCCCGGCTCTCCCCAGCCATCGCCCTCCATCGCCCCACTCACCTGCTCCATCACAGCGCCCCCCCGGCTCTCCCCGCCATCGCCATCCATCGCCCCATCACAGCCCCCCCCCGGCTCTCCCCACCATCGCCCTCCATCGCCCCATCACAGCCTCCCCCCCCCGGCTCTCCCCAGCCATCGCCCCATCACAGCGCCCCCCCCCCGGCTCTCCCCACAACCATCGCCCTCCATCGCCCCATCACAGCGCCCCCCCGGCTACCCCCACACCCATCGCCCTCCATCTCCCCGCTCACCTGCCCCATCGCAGGGCCCAGCCCCCACATTCAGGCTCTGCGGGAGTCACTGGATTTCGTAGCTTCCCCCCCCAACCCAGGTCTCTGCTCTGCCGGGGAGCAGCGCCCTGCAGACCCATCCCCACCCCACTGGCCCCCGGGGTCCCCATCTCCAAGGCTCCGGCCTGGGCTGGCCAGCGAAAGGGATGCTCCTAGTGGGGGTTGGGAATGGGGGGGTGAGGTGTTGGGGCTGCTGGCGCTCGGGGTTTCTATAAGACCCTCTCCCCCGGTTCAGGACAGCCCCGATCCTGCATTGTTCCGGGGCCCGTGCACTGGGAGACCCTCCTCCTGCACATGGGGGGGGGGGCGATGGGAGGGGGGGCTGTAGCCCCTCCGCGGCGTGAAGGAATTTGCATGTGTTATCAGCTCCCCGAAGGGATTTTGCATAAGCTAGTGGGGGCGACGGCCCTGTGCTGCCGAACCAGCCGATAAGCGACTCGCCGGAGATAAAACCCAGACAATTCGGGGGGAGATGCTGCCGGGTTCCCCCACTCTCCAGGGCAGGGGTCTCCTCTGTGGCGCAGGGATGTGGGGAGGAAATTGGCTGAGGACCGGGGTGACCCCATCTCCCAGCTAGCTGGCATCAGAGCAGGAACGGCTTGGCCTACTCCCTAAATCTCAGGAACCCCAGAGCTGGGGACCCCGTTGTGCTGGGGGAGGAAAGGGCTGGGGGAGGAAAGATGCCCACAGAGGCAAAGGGACTCAGCCAAGTTCACCCAGCAGATCAGTGGCAGAGGCAGGAAAAGAACCCAGGAGTCCTGACCCCCCTTTCTCCTGACCTCCGCTCTGACCACTAGACTCCCCTCCCCGAGCTGGGCCAGAGAACCCAGGAGTCCTGACGCCTGCTCCAGGGCCTGATTCGCTAAATCACGCTGTGTGGGGTTTAGCAGAGGGTTGAGAAAACCCAAAGATCTCGCACCGATGCACCACAACTCCCCCATGCTAGAGGACAAGCCCCCCCCCACACACGCTAGCGGGGATACACACAACACCCCCTCTCGCCCATCCCCCTCCGAATCCTTCATCATCAGCTAATCAGGGCCGAAGCCGGGCGCTGGCGGGGTGGGGGCTGCAATCCGAAGGTAATTGTTTCTGTCCAGAGGGGACAACGCGCGAAAACAATCCGAGGCGGGCACCGGAGCCGGCGGGTTATTTTTGTTGTGATGCGGGGGGGCGGGGGGGGGGTCCATGCATGAAGATGCGGCCCTGACTGCCTCAATGCGCATCTATTATTGCTCCGAACGCCCTGTCGGGTCCAATCATGTCACAGGGACCTTTTCGGTGGGTGGGGGGCGTTTTCTCCCAACGAGGCCGCAGTTGTGTGTGTGTGTGTGGGGGGCTGTGGGGCAGTGTTGGGGGGGGGGGGCTAGGAATGGAAAGAAACCGAGGCCCGAGGGATCTGCCGGGCTGCAGCGCGTGTGCAAATTGACAAGAGCAGGTTTTGCATAAGGCAGATGGCAGGGAAGGAAATGAACCCCCCCCCCCTCCGCACACACACATTCTCCCCCCCCCCCCCGCCTGGCTGCGAACCCTGGTGCCTCGGGACTCAGCTCCCATCTTGCACGGCAGGCCCGGCATGTGTGGGGAACCGGGTGCTGGGGGAAGGGGGGGGCGGTGTGGCAGCTCTGGCAAAGATCAGTCTCTTTCTGGGGGGAGCCGAGGTCAGGGATAAACCCCTGTGGGTGGCTGGGAGGCCACGCTCCAGGGGTATAAGGGAGCTCATCGCTGGTGTCATTTTACAGAGGGGTAAACTGAGGCACGAGGGGGTGACGTTAGCATTCCCAGGAGTCCGTCCCTGGGAGAGTGGAGGAATAGAACCCAGGAGTCCTGGCTCCCAGCCCACCTGTGCGCTAACCACTAAACCCTTCCCGAGCTGGGGAGAGAACCCAGGAGTCCAGAGTTCAGATCTTCCACACACCCTGGTTTCTATGAAGATTTCAGTGGCCTGAGAAGCCCAGGGCTTAGCCAGGGGCTGCAGGTCGGGAGTGAGGGGCACTGGCAGAGCTGGGGGGTGGAGCCCAGGGCTGGGGTAGCAGGGGGCTGCGGGTCGGGAGTGAGGGGCACCGGCAGAGCTGGGGATGGGGAGCCCAGGGCTGGGCTAGCAGGGGCTGCGGGTCGGGAGTGAGGGGCACCAGCAGAGCTGGGGGGAGCCCAGGGCTGGGCTAGCAGGGGCTGCGGGTCGGGAGTGAGGGGCACCGGCAGAGCTGCATTGTGGGAAACTCGCCGGCATCTGCTCCGTCTCTCACTTGTGCAGACGCCGCGTTGACACCCCGGCGCGGTGAGGATTTGTCGGTGTTTTTAAAAGCGCCGTTGTCAGCGCAGGGGCTGCTCGCACCCGTCCCGGTGAGGTTGGGGGAGGGGAAGCCAGCGCCCGGTCCAGCCAGGGTCCCTGCAGGGCCGGCGTCTCTGGGGCTCCCTTCCCCAGGCAGGACACCCCGGGGTCCAGCCAGCGATTAGCACCAGCTCTGGGCCTGGAGGGACCCTGCAGCGAGCCCCATCCAGCCGGGCGCGGCCGTGCCAGCCCCGTGGCGGGCAGAGAGCGGTGGGGGCAGCTCGGGCGGCCGTCACCGGGGGGAGCTGATCCTGGCTCTGCACAAGAGCACGGCTCTGCCAGGGTGTCCCAGCCGGGCTGCCCGGCACAGGGGGATGGGGCAGGGGCTGGGCTGGGGCCCAGGAGACCCCAGTCAACACCTGCCTCTGTCGCGGCCTCCCTGGGGACCCGGGCGAGTCGCTGCGGGCGAATTCCTGAGGATTCAGCCCCCACAGCTGCAGCTGGGTCGTCCCATGAGCCCGAGACCGCAGCCCTCAGCCCCCAGCCCCCAGCTCCGGGCACGCTCGGCCTCGGCTCCCCAAAAGGAGGGAGCATGTGGGGGGGACTGTCTGGGCCCCGATCTCGGCCAGGGGCTGGGCAGCGCTCATTCAAATCAAATCCGGCCATTTGTCGTCCTGGCTCTGCGGCCTGCCCTGCCTGGCGCTGGCCCAGCGCGTGGGTCGCCTGTGGGCTCCCAGCTGCCCTGCCCCCCGATCTCTGAGATTTGGGCTGGGGTAAGAGGTAGTGGGGCCACCCCGGGTTCTGGGAGCTCCCACAGCCCCGTCCCCACCACACCAAACTGTTGGGCGGATAAAATGTGTGACGAAGTGGGGGATTGTCTTGTTTTTTCCAATGGTTTGCATGCAGAGGGGGTGGGACTCAGTTTCCCTGGGTGTTACTGGTTTAACGAGGGGAGGGGAGAGGGAGTTTGTTGTTGCAGAGGACCGGAGAGGGATCTTGGGATCTCACTGGCCTGGAGGATGCAGACCCCAGCGACCGGTGACCTGAGACCCCGACCCGGAGACCCAGCTCAGGAGTCACAGCCGGTTCTGGTCAGTGGGAGGACAATGGGCTGCGGGGAGAGGACCCCGGTGACCTGACCAGCCGGTTCCAGCCAGAAGGGGACAGAGGACAGAAGAGGGGAGAGGGGGCCCAGGTGACCCTGTTTACCTGGAGAGAAGACAATGGCCAGAGGCGGGGCTTGGGACGGGGATCTCAGATGCCTGGTTGGGAAGCAGGGGGGCTCGGGGCTGGAGAGGGGGAGCAGGCAGAGCCCACCTGGATGCAGGGAGACTGGGATGTGCTGGGCTGAGGGAGGCCAGGCCTGAGGCCCTGAGAGTTTCCTGTGCTGTGTTCAGACGCTCAGTAACCCCTCCTGTGTTACGCTGGCCGAGAGTCACTCCGGTCTAGAGAACAGGGTGGCATCAACCCCTTCGGGGGTGGAGGCCCCGGGGGCCCAGAGCGAGTGGACTCCCTGAAGGGGCCCACGGCAGAGACAGCCGTGCTAAGGCTCCGAGAGGTGCGGATCCAGGAGGTGGAGGGGCCTGACCCCGGGAGAGAGTGCACCCCCGAGAAGGGCTGTCGCACTGAAGGGGGCACTCCCCACGGACCGCACGGGGCCAGGAGTGGGCACGATCTGTGAGTCTGTGACACTGGGCACTCTAGCCCCAGAGCTAGAACGCAGGAGTCCTGCCTCCAAGCGCCCCCTTTTACCACTAGACCCCACTCCCCTCCCAGAACTAGGGATGGAACCCAGGAGTCCTGGCTCCCAGCCCCCCCTGCTCTCACCCACCAAACCCAGGCGTCCGGGGAGGGCTGCGTTATGTCAGGCGAGCGTTGACCTCTGAGCTGCGCAGGCCCCGGCCGGCCGGGTCCCACACGAGGGACGATCCTGGCCCAGAAATTCCACCCACATCTGCCCTGGGAAGCCAGCTGGCGAGGGGCGACCCCGCGGGGAGCCCGCACGTGGGCCGCGCTCGAGCCGTAATCCCAGTGCGGGTCTGGCGCGGCTGCGGGTCTCTCGGGGCTGCCTGTGGGCGTTTGCGCTCGTCCTCCCGGGCGCTGTTCATCCAGCGCTGCCGGCCGGGGCCATCAAATATTCATTAGGGCTGAATACGGGTAGGAGCCGGCCCCAGGCGGGCAGCGAATGCACCGTGGAGCTGGAGAAATAGGCTCCAGAAGAGACGGAATTTGTCATGGCCCCACATGCCATGCACCCCCCTCTTCTCCGGGGCTGTGGGTTGGCAGTGAGGGGTGCTGGGGGGGTCAGGGCTGGGCTAGCAGGGGCTGCGGGTCGGGACTGAGGGGCACCGGCAGAGCTGGGGGGGTCAGGTCTGGGCTAGCAGAGAGCTGTGGGTTGGGCCTGAGGGGCACCGGCAGAGCTGGGGGGGTCAGGGCTGGGCTAGCAGGGGGCTGCGGGACGGGAGCGAGGGGCACTGGCAGAGCTGGGGGGGTCAGGGCTGGGCTAGCAGGGGGCTGCGGGACGGGAGCGAGGGGCACTGGCAGAGCTGGGGGGACCCAGGTCTGGGCTAGCAGGGGGCTGCAGGTCGGGAGTGAGGGGCACTGGCAGAGCTGGGGGGTCAGGACTGGTCTAGCAGGGGCTGCGGGTCGGGAGTGAGGGGCACCGGCAGAGCTGGGGGTGTGGCTGAAGTTGGTGCATTCCCTGCCTGCCCTCTGCCCAGCAGCCTCCCCCCCCCCTCCCCCCGGCTCCGGTTCAACGTTCCCTCCCCACGTGCGATCACGTGGGCGCCTGGGGGGCCCCCTTCCCCCAGATTCATTATCGCAGGATTAAACCCAAGCCCCCTCCAGGGGCGACAGCGGCCCGTGATTGTCACCACAGCCTATGTGATGTGAACTAAATCCATGCTAATTAGCGCTGATTTGCATAGGGGGAAATACAAACGACTCCGTCCTGGGCGCTGCCAATTAGTGATTCTAGTCGGGCACAAGGACAGGGGCAGCCCTGCTCGGCTCCAGCGCTCCCTGCGGCGGGCGCGCTGCCTCGGCTTGTCTGGCGGTGGGAAGCGGGCGCGTGGCTCGGACACCTGGGTTCTATTGCTTGCTCACCAGCATGGGCCAAACACGCTGCCCCCCCCCCGTGCCTCAGTTTCCCCACTTTTGACTCCCTTGCCTGCTTCACTCCCAAGGCCTTGGGATTTCATAGTGTCTAAGACCAGACAGGCCAGGACGGCTCTCTGGTCTGACCCCCCTGCCTGGCACAGAGCCCCCCGGTTTGTGGGGACGACCCTGCGTCTTTGCTTCAGATCCTCGGCTGGGCCAAGGTGCGCTGAGGGTTTGAGCCAGCCAAGGATCTGGGCTTTACCCCCAAAACTTTTCGGAGGGCCCCCAAAGTCGCCTGGCTCCACTGGGATGTTGCTGGCACCCCCAGCTCCGGACCGGGGCTCCGCAAGGACCCGGGCTCCGCGTCCTCTCCGGCTTCTCCGTCCCCTTTCTCCGGCCTGGGCTTTTCTCTGCCGGTTGGACGCTCAGCGCAGGAGGGAGGGAGCGACTGTGCCCCGGTTCCTGCCACGTTGCGATGCGGGGCTCCAGGAGAGCCGGGCGGGGGCACAAGGCAGCCGCTCGTTCTGCATGCCAAGCAGATGCCGGCAGAGCCAGTCTCCTGGTGGAGCTGACCGGGCGGGGGGTGGCTCGGCCTGGGTCGTGCCCCCTTTCGGAGATCTCTGCCGGCTTCCAAGCTCTTCACTCCGGCGAGTCCCTTCATTGGTATGGGGACGCGGCTGCTTCGCCCGCCCGGCTTGGGATGTTTATTAGCATAAAGCCTCATGAAAAATTAATCGGGAGCAAACAGCGTGGCGGGGCTGGGGAGAGAGGGATGGGGCCACCAGGTGGGCAGGGACCCAGCCGGATCGTCTCGCCCAGCAGGGACCCCCCACCCACGAGGACCTGCCCAGGCCCAGCGGGCGCCCCAGTGTCCCCTCACCCCAGCAGGGGAGCCGGTCTGGGTTCCCTCGGCCAGTGGGAGATGGAGCCCAGCAGGGCTGAGTGGGGGTGCAAGCCCCCTTCTGGGGCATGCGGGGGGACAAGGCCGGCTGCCTGCGGGGGGGGGGCATGCGGGTGCCAGCGGGGGGAGAACTGTCAGCCCAGCGAGTGTGTATGTGTGTGGGGGGAGGAGGCCAGGTGTGACTGTGGGAGGGTGTTTGGGGGGGTGTATAGGGAGCTGTGTAGGTGTTTGGGGGTGTACAAGGAGCGGGGGGGTGTCCATAGGTGGGGGTGTTTGTGTAGGTGTGTAGCGAGGTCCCTGCAGGAAGGTCGAGGGGGGGGGTGTTTGTGTGCACATGAGCATGTGTGTGTAGCCGTGTGTCTGTTCAGGGCCTCGAAGGAGGGGTGTGTGTGTGTGTGTGGTGTTGTGTAGCTGGGTGTGGTGTTGTGTGGTGTAGCTGCATGCAGAGGCCCCTGAGGCGGAGCTGGCCCTTTAAGGGTCTGTGTGCCCAACAGCACCTGAGCCAGGTGTAACCCCCCCCAAGGTGAAAGGAGGGACAGCCCGGGGCCGGCTGGGAGAGGACAGCAGCTGGGGGGTTGTGGGGCTGGTCTGGGGTCAGGGGTCAGGCTGGGAGCCAAGGGGAGCAGCAGGCCCCTGAGATGGGCCCAGCTGCCCCTGCCCGCACAAGGGGGCTGATGGGACGCTGAGCCCCTGGGCTGGGCTCCTGGCCGGGGCTGAGACCTGCACTGACCTGCCACTGGAGGGAAACTGAGGCAGCAGAAGGGTCTGAAGCCAGACCAGGTAGGTCCCTGTTCCGGGCGGTGTGACCCTGGCAGGGCGGGGTGGGTCTGAGCTCTGCTTTCATCTGGGCCCCTCTGGCTACCGAGGGCAGCGCAACCCCCAGCTCTGCCGGTGCCCCTCACTCCCAACCCGCAGCCCCTGTTAGCCCAGTCCTGCCCCTCCACTCAACCCCCGCCCTTGCAGTAACTGCCAATGCTCTCTCTGCCCCCCCGCCGGCTGCTTATCCCTTGATCTCTGGCGCGTCTCTGATCTCTGGGCACCGGCGCTGCCTCCTTTCATCCCTCCTTGTTTCCGGAACGGCAGGACTGGCAGCGGGGGGTATCACTGCCTGGTGTGTGGCTGTCGTGCCCCGGGCGGGCGAGGCGTGGGCGGCTGGGGGTGGGCCTTGGCGTGAGAAGGCAGCTGAGGTGCCCTCAGCCCTGGGGGGCAGGCGGGAGGGGGCGGGGATGTGCCCGGCTGCATGTGGGAGGCCAGGTGACCGTTCGTCCTGGGGGTGAGTGGCTGGCTGCACCTACCGGGCCCTGATGCCCCCCTCGTGGAAAGGGGCAGAAAACGGCTCTCCCCGGCGCTGGCAGGGCTCACGCTGCTGCTGCTGCTTCTCCTGCACTGGGGACACGTTGTAGAGGCGGGCGGGGGAAACCGAGGCACGAGGAGGGTCACATGTCTTGCCCCAGGCCTGAGAGAGTGAGCCAGAGAACTGGGCGCAGAAGCCAGGCTTAGCCACGCCAGTGGGCCAGGAGCCTGGGGGTGGGCACCCAGGTCCCACGGATGCCCTGATCACCCCCAGACGTGCCCAAGCCCTCAAGCTCCATGACCCATCCCTATACACCGGTGCTCCATGGTAACCCCCCTACCAGTCCATGCCCAAACTGCCCACCTCCTGAATGCGCCCACCCTGCTCCAGGCCCGTCCTGGGATTGAGAAGAAACAACATAATAGAGGGAAATAAAATCCCAAATAACAATAAACTCCCCACACACCCCCGCTGCCCCATCCCGGCCTCCCCGTCAGACCCGTCCGCACCTGCCTGTCTCCTGTGCAGTAGAGGGGTCTGACCCATAGGGGCAGGGGGCGGGATACGGCATTGAATGGACCGGTGGGTCTGACCTGTACGGGCAGCGGGCGGGATACGGGATTGCATGGACTGGTGGTCTGACCCGTCTGGGCAGGGGGCGGGATACGGGATTGAACGGACCAGTGGGTCTGACCCATATGGGCAGCATGTGGGATACGGGATTGAAGGGACCGGTGGGTCTGACCTGTATGGGCAGGGGGCGGGATACGGGATTGGAGGGACTGGTGGGTCTGACCCATACGGGCAGCGGGTGGGATACGGGATTGGAGGGACTGGTGGGTCTGACCCGTCTGGGCAGGGGGCGGGATACGGGATTGAACGGACCAGTGGGTCTGACCCATATGGGCAGGATGTGGGATACGGGATTGAAGGGACCGGTGCGTCTGACCCATATGGGCAGGGGGCGGGATACAGGATTGCATGGACCCGTGGGTCTGACCCGTACGGGTAGCGGGTGGGATACGGGATTGGAGGGACTGGTGGGTCTGACCTGTATGGGCAGGGGGCGGGATACGGGCTTGGAGGGACTGGTGGGTCTGACCCATATGGGCAGCGGGTGGGATACGGGATTGGAGGGACTGGTGGGTCTGACCCGTATGGGCAGGATGTGGGATATGGGATTGGAGGAACCGGTGGGTCTGACCTGTATGGGCAGCGGGTGGGATACGGGATTGGAGGGACCGGTGGGTCTGACCCATACGGGCACCGGGTGGGATATGGGATTGGAGGGACGGGTGGGTCTGACCCGTATGGGCAGGAGGCGGGATTTGGGATTGGAGGGACCAGTGGGTCAGATTGAATACTGCCAGACAAACGCCTCCACCCGTCGCTTCTAACAACTCCTGCCCCCCTCGGTAACTGAACCAGGCCCCCAAATCCCTCATCTAAAGACCCTGAAAACAACAAACCAGCCCCCCCCCAGGGGCCTGATCCAGCTCCGTGGGGATGGATTCTGCAGGTTCCGCTGCCCCCCATCCCCCCCCCACTCCCCAAGCCCGGAAAATGTCAAATACACAATTAGGCGGCTGACGCACGTGGCGCTTTGTGCGGCTGGGGAGCGGGAGGGGGGAGGTTTGTGGGTTTTCTTTTCCCCTTGCCTGTGTACAGCCCGTAAACACTCAATTAGGCCCGCGCGGCTGTACCTGGCTTCTGGAGCTGCCGGTAATTACGTGGGTTTTTGGTGGCAGCCCAGCAGGGAAGAGCTGTTCTGCTAATTGACGCGGCGCCTGGGCTCACGGTGGCTGCAGCTGGAGCTGGTGGCATTTCGGGAACAGCTGCGAGACGCTGGGATGGGCCAGGGCATCGCTTGCCCGCCCCCGCGCCCCCCTCGCTCAGGTGGCACAAAGCGGCTCAGGGACCTTGCAAAACAAGGAAGGGGGGGGGGCTAGTGGCTGCATGCAGCAATGGTTATTAATATCCCAGGGACACCCCGGCAGCCCAGGGCCCTGCTGCGCCAGGCGCTGTACAGCTGAATAACCAAAAAGCCGGACGGGTGGATGATCTCATTGTCAACTAGCGAGGAACCTTCTGGAGCCCGGACTCCCCCATTCCCTTTGGCCAAGTCCCTTCGTCTTTCCCTGCCTCAGTTTCCCCACCTGTCCCTGTCAGATAAGGCTGGCAGGACTCATTAACGCGGCTCAGACAGCCGGGGTTTTGTTTGGTTTTGACGGAGGGCAGCAGGTAAGTCTCACTCTTCTGGCCTGGGTTTTGGAACGGAGCTTAATGAAAATAAATGTTCACAATTCAGCTCTTTTCCGGTGCGTTTCCCGGTTTAGTCCTGGCTGTTTGGACGCCCGCTCCCTGCCTCACGGCTCTGCCAGGCTGCTGGAACGGGAAGGACTTTTTTACCTTTTAAAAGTGTCGTGGGACGGCCGCTCTCTGAATTATCTGCCATGGTGTCAGTGGGTTTTTTAATAAACCGCCCCCTGCTCCGTCGCAATGGGATTGAGTCGAGCCAACAGAAGCCACGTTGGTTCCGGACGGTGTCGGCTGGTTTTGCCGTTGGAGGGGGGTTTGATTCTCTCCGCTGCTGGAATCCGGGCCCCGGTTCTCGGAGGAGGCTGGGAAATTGGAGAGGGTTCAGAGAAGAGGCACGAGACTGATTAAAGGATGGGAGAACCTGCCGCGGCGCGATCGAGCTCCTGCTGGCTGCCAGCTTAGCGTCTCAAAAGGAAGGTGAAGGGGTGACGCGCTCACAACCCGCCGTGGGGAAGAGAAATTGGATAATGGGCTCGTCAATCCAGCAGACAAAGGTCTAACGTGAGCTGAGGGCTGGGAGTTGAAGGGAGAGAAGTCCAGACTGGTCTAGCTGCACCCCTGATCCCTCCCCCCACTCTAGGAGCCAGAAGTGGGGTGCAGAGCCTGTACCCCGCTCCACACCAGCCAGTGAAGCCTCCCTGTGCGGAGGATCCTCCGGGGGCTGTTTACACAGAGCCCAGGCCCTGACGGTCCCCATTTACCACGCGTGGCTGGGGCCGAGAGTCGAAGGGGACCCACCGGCACCAGCAGCCGCGCTCGTTTCAAGTTTCCCGAGGAAAATCCATCCGTTCCGGTGGCGACAGAACTGGGGCTGCACGCTGCTGGGCGGGATTGCAAACAACCGACAAAATCCACAAACACCGTGCGCTGTTTGTAGGTGTGCGGGGAAAAAAACCCAACTTTGGCTGCTGGCCTTTTAAGATACCAGTTAATTGGCATGAATTCTCAGCTCGGGGTGGGACAGCCCCAGGTAGTGACAAAAAGGCTCTTTAAAAAGGAATCTGCATTTAACAGGCTAATTGGCCCATAATTATTGCCAGTCACTTGAACGAATCGGAAGGAACAGGCCCCGCTTTGCGGAGAGTGTGTATAAAACACGACTGACTTAGGAAAAACCTTGGTTTATTTCCTTTTTTTTTTTTTTTTTGTCCCTCCCTTGCCTCTGCTTCGCACGGATGGAGCTGTGCGCACGCCGCACAACCAGCTGGTGGGTGACACAATGTCGCACAACAATGCCACACTGTGTGCCACGGTCCACCGCCACCGGCCATCTGCAGCCGTGTGCCACGGTGCACCACCACCGGCCGTCTGCAGCTGTGCGCCACGATGCACCGCAACCCACCATCCGCAGCCGTGTGCCACAGTACAACACAACCCGCCCTCTGCAGGTGTGCACCACGGTGCACTGCCACCCGCCATCCGCAGCCGTCTGCCACGGTGCAACACAACCTGCCATCCACAGCCGTGCGCCACGGTGCACCGCCACCGGCCGTCTGCAGCCATGCGCCACAGTGCACCGCCACCGGCCGTCTGCAGCCATGCGCCACGGTGCACCGCCACCGGCCATCTGCAGCCATGCGCCACGGTGCACCGCCACCGGCCGTCTGCAGCCATGCGCCACAGTGCACCGCAACCCGCCATCCGCAGCCGTGTGCCACAGTGCACCGCAACCCGCCATCTGCAGGCGTGCGCCACGGTGCACCGCCACCGGCCGCACGGTGCAACGCAACCCGCCGTCTGCAGGCGTGCGCCACGGTGCAACACAACCTGCCATCTGCAACTGTGCCACGGTGCACCGCAACCGGCCATCTGCAACCGTGCCTTGTAAAACCATACAAATGCAACACTCCGTGGTGCGCTGCGACACAAGGCAGCCCCAAAACGGGAGGCAACACAATGTAACGCAACACACAATGTAACGTCATGCGGCAGCATAGAACAGAACGCAATGCAGCGTGACACCGACTCCCAAGCAATATCATGCAAAGCAACATGGTATAATGTAGCGCAACATAATGCAACACAACACAATGACATCGAAGTATGCAATGTCATGTAACTCAGTGTAACACAACACGCTGGTCAGTGCAATACAGCATAACGACACAAAGCAGCCATCATGTTATAACACAACACCCTACAGTGCAGGTCAATGAAACACAACAGCCTGCACCACAGAACAATGCAATGTGCGAGCACACAACCTGCCGCTTAGCCAGGGCAACACAAATCTATACAATATGGCGGCGTCGTAACACAATGCAATGCCACTCCACAGCTCAGCGGACAATTCAACACAAGGTGATTCCCCAAACCACCCGGTTCTGTGCAACGCAGGCCGCCGGGCCCCTGCAGCAGAATACCTGGCCGTGCAGCCGAGCGAAGTAACACAATGTCGCGCAACACAATACGGAGGAATTCAGCGCAAGGCAGCCCAGCCTGTGTGACACAACCCAGCCTGCTACACAACAAAGAGCGGCAGAGAAGGACTTTGAAGGGCTTTGTGCAAGGGAAAAGGGAGCCCGGCGCAGGGTGAAAAGACAGGATGGGGTTTAGGGGTGTTCTCTCAAGGTAGCAGAGATGTCTCGGTGCCTGGAGCCGCGGGGCTAGGGAGGGAACGGCTGGGGCTGAAATAAGGGGGGAGAGCTGAGCCTTGGGGCGTCCTGGCTCACCCCAGAGGCGGGGGCTGGGCTGGCTCCCCGGAGGGAGGGATGAGCTGGGAGCACACGATCTGCCATTGATTTCCTCTTATGAAGTTCAGTAAGAAAAATGACACGATCTGGTTACGGAGCCGCAGTCCTGATTGGCCACGTTCCCTTCGTGTCCTGGCTGGGATGGGAATTGATTTTGCAGCCGCTCGTCCCCGCATTAGTCACCAGGAAGGGGAGGGTCACCGGGGTGGGGGCGGGGGCCGAGGACAGCAGCACCTGCTGGGCTTTGCTTCTCCTTAATGGGGACCCGGCGTGACCCCCAGTGAAGCGAAGCGCCAGTGCTGCGTGCCAGGGGCTGCCCGGGCGTGAGAGCTCGGCAGGCTTGGCCCTGGCTGGGGAGCGGGGGAGTGACGTCAGGCTGGGAGCTGCTGGAAGATCAGACACGCGGCCGGCTTGGTGGCTGAGTGGGCCGGGGGACCCTGGGAGCAGGCACCGGCTGGCCTATAAGTACCTGTACCCGCCCATGCTGGGACCAGGTGTGAAAGGCTGAAGTGGTTTTAGGCTGACATTACCCCAGCCAGTGGTAAGGGAGCTGGGAGGGGCTCCCTGGGCACAGAGGACCCAGGGTGTGGGCTGAGCAGCCCCAAAGGAGGAGGTGTGGGCTGGATTTTGAGCCTGGCTTGGGGATGAAGGCCAGGCAGGGGGGGAGCTTTGGCGCATGCCCCGAGCGCCCTAGGTACTGACTGGGGCAACATAAAGAGTTAACCAAGAGTCAGCCCGGCCAGGGCCTGCTCTTCAAGGCAGGGACAGAGGGCCAGTGCTGCCCTCGCATCGCAGGCGTGTGAGCGCCCCATAACGTCTAATGTAGCGATCCTCACGCGTTAGGCAGGGGAAAGGTTAAGTGACTTGCCAGAGGTCAAACAAGCAGCCTGTGGCAGAGCAGGGATTTGAAGCCAGATCTCCTAGGCTGGCACACTAACCACTAGGCCACCCTTCCCTTCTGCCTCCTTGGGGGTGGGGGGAGGTGCTACTGTAATACACCTAATAAACAACAGCCCTGAATCTCCTCTAGATGTCGCCAGTTCAAATCTGCCTCAGGTCCACAAATTCCTCCTCTTGGCAGTTGAATCACAATTGCTGTGAATAGAGTTTCATTTCCTAGTGAAGTCCCCAGATCCCCCCCTCCCGCAGCACAGCCCACCCTGCCGTCAGGGCACCAATGCGGTAATGCCCAAAGGGACCCGTTCCTCGGCCGAAAGCTAGGAGGCGCTAAATGCAACTCCCCAGGTCTTTGGCCCGGCCGAAGGGAGGCGATGGCTGGGGAGGAATGAAATCAAAGGCCGAGGCGCCAAGAAATTCAGAAACTTTTTCTGCAAGGGGCTTCACACGGGTTTTTATTTTTTTCCCTCTCGCCTTTTGTTGCGTGACATATAAAGACTGTCAAAATAAGTAATTAACAGGCGGGGAAGGCTGAGATTTCTTTGCATGCCTGTAATTGCTGAGGAAAATAATGCTCTCCTGTCAGAGCCGGGTCCCCGGCGCCGGGCTGATGAGGAGTTCATTGTTTAGCAATAAGCACCTCTGGAAAATGCCTAATTGGCAAGGCAGCTGAAGGTCAGCTGAAGGGCGAGGCGGCATCTCTGCTCTCCCGGGTACTTTGTCGAGAAGAGGAATTGTTCTTTGACAAGTTCGGCTGGCTCTCACCTGCCGTTTGAAAGGGACCGGGGGCTTGTAGATCCGGCCGCGCGGCTGGCGTGGGTCCTGAGAGCTGTATAGGGCCCCTGTGGCTGTGAATTAATGTCTTTATCCTCGCTGGGGGAAATGGGGCGGCTTCAAAGAGCGGAGGCGCCGGATGACGTGGCTGGGTCCTGCTGGAGGGCTTGTTCGCAAACCTGTCCCTTAGTCTCTCCGGGCCTCAGTTTCCCCAACTGTGAAATGCGGCTAATTAGAGCCTGGGGCAGTGAGTTGGTTGTAGCCACCAGGAATGGGGTGGCCAGTTGTCACGGACTCACAGCTCCATCCTCCCACTGGCCAGAACCGGCTGACAAACTCCACAGAAAACAAGAAAACCCCCCACTTTGTCACACTTCCAAGCTGGGCTGGGCCTCTCCGTCACCAGTTGCTAGGGTTCCTCATCTCCAGGCCATTGTCCGGGATCCTCTGCACCAGCAAACCCTCTCCCACCACCTCCAGGGAAACTGAGGCGCACACAGTATTCATGCAAAGCACTAAGAAAATCCCCAACTTTGTGACACCAGTATGGGACAGGGCGGGTTATCACGCTGATCGTAGCTGGAGCCGCCATATCTTTACACATTATAGGCACACAGCACCACTGAGATGCAGCCACCTCTGGGGTGGGGCGCAGCGGCTGTGTATATAGGGACCCTTTATCCAGCGCTGAGATGCAGCTCCCCCAGGCTGGCGTGCTGCTGCTCCTCACGAGATGCAGCTTGGTCCATTAAGGTGGCATGGCCCAGTGAACAGAGCGCTCAGTCGACTTCAGAGACCTGGTTCTATTCCTGGTGGCCTTGGGCAAATGACTTCCCCTCTGCGTGCCTCAGTTTCCCCTCCCACCCCTTGAAGCTCTTCCAGCCAAGGACTGACTCTCCCTCTGTCCGTACTGTGTAATTGCCGTGGGGAAGGGTTTAGCCCAGTTCCAGCTGTTCGCCAGCAGGACTCCTGGGTTCTTCTCAGTCCATTTTCCTTCCCGGTATTCAATGAGAAAAGCTGGATTCAGATTCATGATCCTGGAGGCAGCTTCTGACACTGGGGCCCTTTGGCGTCTCCTTCCTTGGCTCCGTTTGCGGGTTGGGTGACGTCACCACGCGAGAGGCAGGGCCCAGTAAACCCAGCCTAGCCCTGACAGGAGTTTGGCCAACCTGCTCTGAAACACCTCCAGTGACGGGACCTGAACGGCCCTGAGAGTTAGAAAGTTTTGCCCAAGATCCAACCGGACTCTCCCTCGCTAGAGGTGAAGCCCAATGGTCTTGTCCTGCCTCCAGTGGCCACGGAGAACAATCGATCCCAACACGAGGGCTGTTCTCCGGCCCCGCTCCGGCTTCTCTTCTCAGGACTAAACCTGCCCTGGGGTTTAACCTTCCCGCACAGCTCCGGGGTTTGAACCCTTCGATCGTCTTTGTCGCTCTCCTCTGGACCCTCTAATTTATCCACCTCGCTCGTAACCGGCGGGCCCAGACTCCAGCTGAGGCCTCCCCAGGGCCGAGTCGAGCAGGACAGTTACTGCCCGGGTCTGTCGCACGAGGCTCCCGTTCACACACCCCGGGATGACACGAGCCTTTTTCACAACCGCTTCGCACGGCTGACGCATGTTCGGTTTGTGAGCCGCTCTGCCCCCCCGGCCCCTTCGCAGCAGTGCCACCCCCTCCCCAGATAGTCCCCAGGGTGGAGCTGGGCGCTTGGTTTTTCCTTCCCAAGGGTCCTATTGATTGTAGCCCAGTTCTCCAATGCGTCCAGCCCATTGTGAAATCTAACCCTGGCCTCCCAAGTGCTTGCAACCCCTCCCTGCGTGGGGGCGTCTGCACATTGTCCATGCGCCCTGCCCACCTCATTCTCCAAGTCATTCATAAAAGATTGACTAGTACCAGCCCCGGGGCGGGCGCCCGGTCACGACACCCCCCACTTAGACAGTGAGCCATTAATAGTGACTCTTGGATTCAGGCTGCCAACCCGTTGGGCACCCACCTGACGGTGATTTCATCGAGTGCACGGCTCCCCCATTTGCCTGGGAGAACGTCCCGGGGGCTGATATCCTGTCTGCCAGGCTGTGACTGTTCCCGGCCCTGGGCCTGTGGCGGGTGTGACACACACACACACACACACACACACTTTCCCAGCCTGTCCATTGCTGTGTAGGGACCTGCGAACTGCGCTCACCTCTGGGGATCGTGTGCCTGCAGCCGGCCTAGCTATACACACACTTGCCACTAGAGGCCGCCGTGCACCTCCTGAAATCAGCAGGCAGCCCTGCTTTGGGGGGGGACCCCTGCCCCGGGCAGGGGGCTGCTGGGGGACCTCTCCTGGCCTTTGCCCGCTGCCCAGGATTCCTCGTGGGCCGGGCTGTGTATTTCCCCCTCAATCCCTGAAGCCCCCCCTGGGAACAGGGCAGGGTCTGCTCGCTGCTCTGCGGTCCGGCCTGGGGTGGGGCCCATCTATCCCGGGCTCCTGCCTCCCAGGTGTGGGGGATCAGAACCCCGGCGTCCCGCCTCCCTGCCGTCCTGTCTCCTCGCCCCATCAGGCCCGAGCCACCACCCCCCGCCCTAGATCCCCCCCTCCCTCTGAGGCGGGTGAGACCCGTCGTCCCCCAGCCGCAATGGAGCAGACACGGCTCCATCTCTCCCTGCCGTCGTCACGGAGTCCAGCCACTCCTGCATCCCCATCCCCGCCCGGCTCAGCCCAAAGGCTCGCCGTGCTGCCCCGAACCCACCCCACGCCCGTCGCTCCCCGCCTCCCCCTTCTGCGCATCCCTGCGGCCTGGGTCCTGGCGGTAACCGCGCCGTTCACCGGGGCCAGTCCGAGGCTGTTGCTCCGGGCTCCTGGCGTCGCGAGGACACGGGGCGGGGGGCAGTTGCTTTTCCCAGCTGCGTTTTTTCAAGCCGGCTCTCAGGAGAGCTCCTGGACATCGGTGTCTTTCCTGACTCTCTGCCTGGGCCTCCGGAGTCTGGTTTACCCGTCTCTGCCTGGCAACCGAGTTTGCAGGCCCTGCCAAGCTGGGCAGAAAGGGGCCTGTTGTCTCCCGCCACGCCCTCCCCAGGGGCTTTGCATCCTGGGCAGTTCAGGACAAGGGCTGGCTCGCTCCGGGGTGAGGGGGCGATTTGGGATCTAGCTTTGCCCTTTGCATAGGGGCAATAACACCTGGACACAACGGTCTTTGCAAAGTAGGGGTGTGACTGATCGCCTGCCCCACGGACGACCCAGGGGTGGGAGGGGTGGGTCCCTGCTGCGCCTCCCCTCTTTGAGTGTGCGTTTGTGCGCATGCATGTGTGTGTGTTCACAAGCGTGTGCACACTATGGTTGCGTGTGCCGAGGTGGTGAGTGCACATGCATGTGCAGGCGTCGGGGCATGTGTGTGTGTGCACACATTGGTGGATGCACATCTGGGAGTGCCCTTATGCACATGCGTGTGCCGGCATCGGGGCGTGTGGACATTGGTGGATGCACGTCTGGGAGTGCCCTTATGCACATGCGTGTGCCGGCATCGGGGCATGTGGGCGTGTGCACACATTGGTGGATGCACGTCTGGGAGTGCCCTTATGCACATGCGTGTGCCGGCATCGGGGCGTGTGTGCGTGTGCACACATTGGTGGATGCACGTTTGGGAGTGCCCTTATGCACATGCATGTGCCGGCATCGGGGCGTGTGTGTGTGCACACATTGGTGGATGCACGTCTGGGAGTGCCCTTATGCACATGCGTGTGCCGGCATCGGGGTGTGTGTGCGTGTGCACACAGTGGTGGATGCACGTCTGGGAGTGTCCTTATGCACATGTGTGTGCCGGGATCAGGGCGTGTGTGTGTGTGCACACATTGGTGGATGCACGTCTGGGAGTGCCCTTATGCACACGCACGCCAGCGTGGGTTGGGGCGTGCGAGCTGCCAGGACGGGGCCCGGAAACTCCAGCAGGAGCCTGGAAACGTTTTAGCGAATGCGTCGCTTTGGGGATTGGGAGACGCCGCAGAGACGACTCTGCTGAGGGGGGGGTCGATCCAGAGCCCCCGGTCACAGCCTCTCCCGGAACACGCGCCATGCAAATGTGCGATTTACATATTGTAACAAAGGGCCATTCTTTAGCAAGAGTCAACGCCCACCGTGATCAGAGCATCGGTAACAGATTTAATTAACAGCCCGGCAAGTCCAATCGATGCGTGGAACTACGGGCCGGGTCTTGTAA
This sequence comes from Chrysemys picta bellii, assembly GCF_011386835.1. Lineage (NCBI taxonomy): Eukaryota > Metazoa > Chordata > Testudines > Emydidae > Chrysemys > Chrysemys picta. The sequence continues at coordinate 13,755,116 of NC_088812.1, read as the reverse complement.
TTGACTCAACGGTGCTAATTCTTAATAATGGATTTCCAGGGGTAAGAGAATTAAGATTCAAATGTAACTTCTTATCCCGGGACTTGCTCCCAGACCATGAGCACCCGGGGCGGGCGTGTACAAGTATCCTGCACACGTGTGTGTGGGTGTGTGCCCACACGCCTGGCTCGGGACAGCTGGGCAGGGAGGGAATTTGCATCCTGTTCATTTCGGCCCCGATCCAGCAAAGTGCTTAGCTCTAGGCACTGGCCTCCTCCCCTCCCCCCCTGCACCCCAAAAGCCAGAGGTTCGTGTTAAGCACATGTGTCCCTTGGGGCCCTGGAGCAGGACGCTCCCCAGCTGCCTGGGGGGGGCTCAGGCCTTGGCCCTCCCTGCCCCCGCATCCCGGTACGCTCGGCCCCAGTGAGCAGGTGGTTAGCAGCGAGGGGGAGACGCCGGCGTGGTGGTGCGGGGGACGCCCTAGACCTGAATGGCGCAGAAAGGGCAGCATGGGGTCCGGCATGGCGGGGGGTTAACGCTAGCAGGAAGATTTTGCCCCCTGGCTAGGGCTGGGAGGGGAATGGGCCTTATGGTTAGAGCTGGGAGGGGTGGGGGTGCTGGGAGCCAGGACTCCTGGGTTCTATCTGTGGCCTTAGTAGGTCCTATAAGACAGTGACATGGATACTTCCCCGCCTGGGGGGGCGTTTGAGGTTTAATTGACGAGTGTTTGCAAAACCGGGTAGAGCCAAGATGGGTGCACGAGCCGGTGGTTGCTTATTTTGTGTGTGTGTGTGTGGGGGTATCTCTGTGTGCATGTGAATGTGTATGTCAGGGTGTATCTGCGTGTGTATGTGTGTGTCTCAGGGGTATTTATGTGTGTGCGTCAGGTGTATCTGTGTGTGTGTGAAAATGTGTGTGCACATGCGTAGTGTATCTGCGTGTGTGTGTCTCTACCAGGGTGTATCTGTGTGTGTGTGTGTATGTGTCAGTGTGTATCTGTGGGTGGGTGGGTGTGTCAGGGGCTATCTGTGTGTGTGTCTGTCTGTCTGTCAGAGTGTATCTCTCTGTGTGTGTCAGGGTGTATCTGTGTGTCTGTCTGTCTGTCAGAGTGTATCTCTCTGTGTGTGTCAGGGAGTATCTGTGTGTCTGTCTGTCAGTGTTATCTATGTGTGTGCATGTCAGGGGTATCTGTGTGTGTGTGTCAGGGTGTATCTGTGTGTGTGTGTGTGTGTGTGTCAGGGTGTATCTCTTGGTGTGTGTGTGTGTGTGTGTGTGTGTCAGGGTGTATCTCTTGGGGGTGTGTGTGTGTGTCAGGGTGTATCTGTGTGTCTGTCTGTCAGTGTTATCTATCTGTGTGCATGTCAGGGGTATCTGTGTGTGTGTGTGTGTGTGTGTGTGTGTGTGTGTCAGGGTGTATCAGCCAGCATGCGTGTTCCACTCGGCTCAGCCGTCTCGGGCGCGTATCTTTGTCACAATGAAGGAAGACACTATTACGTTTATTAAATTGTACGGAGGCTGCATTAAAGCAATTGGCAGCGGGTGACCCGGGTTATTTATAAAAGGCGCTTTTCGAAACCGCAGCTTCCAGGGCTTGGATTTTACTTGGGGGGGGGGGGGGAATCGATAGTTCGGGACAGGGGCCAAGCTGGTGTTAATTGTACATTCAGTTACAGAAAACACCTCCTGCTGTCTCTGCTTGATCGCAACAACAGCCGCTGAGTAAAGGAACCAGCCCCTACTCGCCCGGCCTGCCCCAGTCCCACCCCCTCACTCCCCGCCTTTAATCTGGATCTGAACAATCCACACACACACACACACACACACACACACACATGGAGCTCAGCTGGTGCCCCTCACTCCCGACCCGCAGCCCCTGCTAGCCCCAACCCTGGGCTCCCCCCCAGCTCTGCCGGTGCCCCTCACTCCCGACCCGCAGCCCCCTGCTAGCCCCCAACCCTGGGCTCCCCCCAGCTCTGCCAGCGCCCTCACTCCCGACCCGCAGCCCCTGCTAGCCCAGCCCTGGGCTCCCCCCAACAGCCCTGCCGGTGCCCCTCACTCCCGACCCGCAGCCCCCTGCTAGCCCAGCCCTGGGCTCCCCCCACAGCTCTGCCAGTGCCCCTCACTCCTGACCCGCAGCCCCTGCTAGCCCAACCCTGGGCTCCCCCCCACAGCTCTGCCAGTGCCCCTCACTCCCGACCCGCAGCCCCCTGCTAGCCCCAACCCTGGGCTCCCCCTAGCTCTGCCGGTGCCCCTCACTCCCGACCCGCAGCCCCTGCTACCCAGCCCTGGGCTCCCCCCAGCTCTGCCGGTGCCCCTCACTCCCCGACCCACAGCCCCTGCTAGCCCCAACCCTGGGCTCCCCCCAGCTCTGCCGGTGCCCCTCACTCCTGACCCGCAGCCCCCTGCTAGCCCCAACCCTGGGCTCCCCCCAGCTCTGCCGGTGCCCCTCACTCCTGACCCGCAGCCCCCTGCTAGCCCAGTCTCACTTCCACCCACGTGCCCTGATTGGGGAGGAAGCAAACCCCCTGGAGCGGGGGCAGTTGGGCCCACGGGTGCTGGCAGGGCGAGAGGCGAGGAGAGGGGAAGACAGGCACTGAGCAGAGATGCAGAGCATCAGGTGATGCGATGCCTCCCCCCCGTGATCCTGGGGCGCGGCTGCTGGTGCCAGGGGGCTCTGCTGAGGGGCTGGTCGCGCCCGGTCTCCCCTCCCCGTGTTGCTCATTTCAGTAGCGGTTCCCGGGGTGCTGGGGGGGGGACTCCCAGCACTTGCCAGGCTGAGCCCCATTGATTAATGGGTGGAATTACGCTGATAATAGGCTCTAAATGAAGGTGCTAGTTATAACTGATGTTTGTGCGCCCAGGGGATGATGGATGGTGGCGGGCCCCTCCCCTCGGTGCTGGCGGCCGGGCGTGCTCGCCAACGTATCAGCGACGGGTGGGGGAGCAATTCCAGGCCCTCGGCTCCTCCTTGGGCCCCGAGTGGGTTACTAGCCGCTTGCGGCCATGATGTAATTGGCAAAGGTATGACCTCACTGATGTACATGTGACATCATCGCCCTGGGGCGTGATGTCAGCGGTGTAGGTGAGATGCCCCCGGGGCGACCTCACCGGGAGACGTGCGATGACGTTTGCGGTGGGATGTCGGCACCGGGGGCAGGATGACACGTCAGTGACATCACAGGCCTTGCAACGCGCCCCCATGTGACATCACTGATGCCAGCATGACATCACTCATGTGGGTATGACACAGAGGTGACATCACAGGCCTCCGGCCCCAGCGGAGTCCAGGAGAATTGCAAAACATCGACCATCTCAGAGCAGACACTGAGACCCCGACGCGGGGGGTGGGGGGATAACGTTCCCCTGCCTTTGATCCCACAATGCAATTCAGAGACACCCCAAAGCCAAAGCCAGGCTCTGGGGGGTCCATCTGCCCCGTCCCTCTTACATCAAACAGCAAAGACTAATGAGGTGCACCCCTCGTTTGCCTGGCCCCGGGACCCCTTGAAGGCAGGGGGGACAGGTTTGAATTGGTTTCCAGATCCACATGGCAATTAATACCGCGCCCCTGCTCCCAGGCCCGGGGCCCCTTGTGCCCATCAGAGCGTGGTGGCAGGAGGGGTTAAGCTAGCTGGATTTGGAATGGCGCCCTGCCCCCCTCCCCGAAAGCCGGGGGGGAGCCGCGGCGAATCCAATTTGATGCAGTATCTCTCCTTCCACCCGACGTGTCACCGGCGATTGGAATAAAGAATCCATTAAAATAACAAAGCGGAGAGAGGGGGGGAAAAAAAACCCTGTGCAGCACAAACAAGAGGGAAATTGGATTTGAGATAGTGGCAGCCCCCCGCGCGAACCCTGGTGCCGCCGCGCATGGGCGCCAGGGCTGGGAGGGGGCGAGCTGCCCCGGGCGACCGGCTTGAGAATGAGACAAAGACAAGGAGAGCAGCGTTGTGGAGTGGCTAGAGCACTGGGCGGAGGCTCGCGAGACCTGGGTTCCAGTCCTGCCTCTGCCATGTGACTTCAGGCAAACCCCCTCGCCGTGCCTCAGTTTCCCCCTTCCACCCTCAGGCTGTTTAATCCATGAGCTCTCACGGGGGGAGGTAGCTGTGTGTCACCCTGCTCTCAGGTGCTGCTGTCATGCAAATAAAGGAGGGGGGGTGCGAAATATACACGCTAAGACTTGTTTGGCCTTTAGGGTGCATAGCTATGGCCCCTTTAGGGTGCAGGGGCCATCCTAGGTGGCGTCCGGGCTCTGCCCCCTGCAGAGGCTGGGTTGGAGGGTGCCCCGCCCTGTGCACACAATGGGTGAACCCCGCGAGCAGGAGGAGAAGGTCGCGCAGGTGGTAAAGCGAGGAGCGAGCCCAGGTCTGCGGCTGGCCTGGGGGTGGGCTTTTCGGTTCACAGGCAAGGGGGAGAAAGCGTTTGGGCTGGGCTGGGCTTGGGAATCACTGCAAACGGGCGTGGGGAGGTGCCCAGAGATTTTGGACAGAAACTCTTCTCCAACCAGAGAACCGAAACCCTTTTTCTTTTCCCAGGGCTTCTCGACCCAACCGAGCCCGTCAATCCCACCCGGCTTCGCCCAGGACGCTGGTGTCTTTGAATCTGCCTCTTTCTTTCGCACACCCGCCAAAGCGCAATGCAAAAATTGTCCCCCGGAGCAACCCAGGCGCCCTGCTGCCCCCGCTCCGAGCGCTGTCTGCAGGTGAGGGGGGGAGCGATGGGAAAAGGGGGGACGCGGGCGCATGAGCTTGTGCCCTGCCACAACCCGGGGAGACAGGCCGAGGGCTCGGGGGAGGTTTGCAGGGAATGAGCGGCGTTTGCACCTGTCCTAAGCTCATTTTTCTCTCTGGGAGCTGGTGACAGCTTGGGAATGAGGCACAATTGCTTGGTGAGGACGGGCTCATCAAACCGACTGTAGTACCGGGGGCGGGGGGGGGGGAAGGGAATCAAAAAATATTATCCCCGTATAATAGCCAATACCTAATGTGAAATAGGAGCTGGGGAGGGCAGCTTTACGAGCTGCCGACTGCAGAAAAACAACTGGAGGCAGGTGCTCAGAGAGACGCTGCAACTCCATCTTCTGGATGAGACAGAAAACAGAGGCCTCATTATTGGAATTCATCAGAGATGCTGTAGTGCTGATTGCAAGTCAGTGCTGTTAACCCCGGCCTCCCAGCCGCCTTCCAGCCTCCCTGCTTCTCTGCGTTTACAGCTAGGTGCCTTCGTCGTTCCCGTGGTGGCAGCGTGGCTGGGGGGCTGTTAACCACGGGGCCGGGCGCTGCCCCAGAAGTAGCCGCATTTTGGTGCCAGGGGAAGGATCCCTCTGCAGGGTTGTCATTGTGTTAGTGTGACGAACTGGGACTGTTCTTGCTGGGGTGTGTGAGTGCTGACAGGGGAGTGTGGCTAGGATGGTCTGCATCGGGGGATGGGAGTCTGCCCGAAGGCGCATACCTGAGCGTGTAACATGAGAACCCAGGAAGGGGTTGGAGGCCAGGTGACACCTTGGCCCGGGAAACTGAACAAAGGCTGTGGGAGGGGTCGCTGAAGGCAGTGTGCTGGAAGCGGGCTGGAGAGATGGCTGGGAGACAGAGATGGCTCTGACCCCCCAAAGGGGGGTGGGCTGGGATGCCCTGGGACCCCAAGCTGGACCTAACTGAGGGGGGCCCTGTTGTCTGTGCCTGCAAGACCTGTCTTGGACTGTATTCCTGTCATCCAAATAAACCTTCTGCTTTACTGGCTGGCTGAGAGTCATGGTGAATCGCAGGAAGCCGGGGGTGCAGGGCCCTGAGTCCCCCAATACTCCATGACAGTTAGTAACCCACTGTTCTGCCCACCCCAGAAACGGCTGCATTCCAGCCCTGGCTGAGGGATCTCTGGGCAGCTTTCCCATGCAGCTTCTAAGCTGCTGCCCCACCCCAGAAGCGGCTGCATTTCAGCATCAGGTGAAGCACCCGTTGCGTATCCCATCCCATCCCATGTAGAGACAAACCGCTCCCTTCGACGCTCTCATCTATCAGCAGAACTCGGCAGAGAAATGAAATATCCCCCGTTAATTCACCAGTTAATTATGGGCTGTTTGTTTATTGTTTGTTTGCTTTGGTTGGAATGAATTTTTGATGATTGCTAGATCCACATGCACACACGGAAAGACCCGAAGATTTGTGGCCCCGTGCTCCGATCCGGTATGAGCCGACCCATATAACACCAGGAGACAGTCGGAGATTAATTAAGAAGGAAAAGAATAAATAACAATGGAGAAAAATGTCCTGACAGTCCCGAATAAAACACAGCAATGGTGACGCGGAGATGCCGGGCTTGGGTGCGGGGTTCTGAACCAAGCGGTCTGGGCAGCTGCTTCGGTTTGCTTGGCCTTCTGCGGGCCGGGCTTTGCCAAAGTGGATCGGGCCAGCGGCCCGTTCCATGCAGCCCGCCGCTGTGATCGATAGCCGATGCTTAGAAACGGCAGCTCTGCTCCCCCCCGGTCAGGGGTGAGACTGATTGTGTTGGCCTGTGGCGCCTTCCTGACCCCCGGAGTCCTGAAATGTGAGAACAGACAAACCAGATCGGACCACAGATACTCTTCTTCTGGATTCAGTTACTAAGAGTTGGTGGGGGGGGACCCACAGCTGGACTAGCATGGGGCTGCGGATTGGGAGTGAGGGGCACCGGCAGAGCTGTGTGGGGGGAGCCCAGAAGTGGGATATCAGGGGGCTGCGGGTCGGGACTGAGGGGCACCGGCAGAGATGTATGTGGGGAGCCAGAAGTGGGATATCAGGGGGCTGCAGGTTGGGAGTGAGGGGCACCAGCAGAGCTGTGTGGGGGAAGCCCAGGGGTGGGCTAGCAGGGGCTGCGGTTCGGGACAGAGGGGCACCAGCAGAGCTGTGTGGGGGGAGCCCAGAAGTGGGATATCAGGGGGCTGCAGGTTGGGAGTGAGGGGCACCAGCAGAGCTGTGTGGGGGGAGCTTGGGAGGGGGGATATCAGAGGTCTGCAGGTCAGGATTGAGGGGCACCAGCAGAGCTGTTAGCGATACAGAGGTTGTCTGTCAGGTGGCACCAGAAGATCCCTTCGTTCCTGGCCGCGGGGCAGTATCGCTCTCCCTGGTCTACACAGAGGGAAACTGAGTCAGTGAGGTGGCCTCTGGCGTTAGGCAGCAGGAGCTGGGCTAGGCCAAGCTGCCTCCGCAGAAAGCCCCAAAGCCCCAGGCAGCTTCTGGGGAAACATCTTCCGCTGTGGCAGGCTCCAGACATAACAGCTTGCGTCCACAGGCCACCTAGACAGCACAGATGGGAGCAGAGCAGGGTGGGCGGGAGCCAGGACGCCTGGATTCTATCCTGGTGCTGGGAGGGGAGTGGGGTCTAGTGGCTAGAGTGGGGCGGGGGTCGGGGTTGGGAGGCAGGACTCCTGGGTTCCATTCCCAGCTCTGAGGGAGGGATGTGTGGTACAGTGTTTGGAGCAGGGAACTGAGATCCAGGACTCCTGGGTTCTAGCCTTGCTGTGGGAAGGGGAGTCTGGTGGGTTAGAGCAGAGGGTCTTGGGAGCCAGGACTCCTGGGTTCTATCCCAGGTGTGGGAGGGGAGTGGGGTCTAGTGGTCAGAGCGGGCCAGGGGCTGGAACCCTAGATCTGGGTTCCAATCCCAGGTCTGTCACAGACTCAGGGAAGTCGTGGTAGCTCAGTGTCACAGACTCACAGGACGTGCCCACGCTTGGCCCGTGTGGTCCGTGGGGGGTGCCCCCTTCAGTGCGACTGCCCTTCTCGGGGGTGCACTCTCTCTCGGGGTCAGGCCCCTCCACCTCCTGGAGCCGCACCTCTCAGAGCCTTAGCACGTCTGTATCTGCCGGGCGCCCCCTCAGGGAGTCCCCTCACGCTGGACCCCCGGGGCCTCCACTCCCAGAGGGAATAATGCAACCCTGATCTCTAGCCCAGAGCGACTCTCGGCCAGCGTAACACAGGAGGGTTTATTGAGCGTCTGAACGCAGCACAGGAAACTCTCAGGGCCTCAGGCCTGGCCTCCCTCAGCCCAGCACACCCCAGTCTCCCTGCATCCAGGTGGGCTCTGCCTGCTCCCCCTCTCTAGCCCCGAGCCCCCCTGCTTCCCAGCTGGGCATCTGAGATCACCGGCTCCAGGCCCCGCCTCTGTCCATTGTCTTCTCTCCAGGTAAACAGGGTCGCCTGGGCCCTCTCTCTTCTCAGACATCCTTTGTTCCCCACTGGCTGGCGGGGCCTGTCCATTGTCTTCTCTCCAGGTAAACAGGGTCGCCTGGGCCCTCTCTCTTCTCAGACATCCTTTGTTCCCCACTGGCTGGAACCGGCTGGGCCACGAGGTCACCGTTCGCTGGGGTCTCCATCCTCCAGGCCATTGACCGGGGGGCCCAAGTTCCCTCACTGGCCCCTGCAACAACAAACTCCCTCTCCCCTCACATCATTAAGGGAAACTGAGTCCCACCCCCTCGATGTGCAAACCATTGGAAAAAACAAGAGAACCCCCCACTTTGTCACACTCAGTTTCCCTGATTTGATGTGGGGATGAGAATCCCATGGTTGGGGGGGGCCTCATCTGTTTTTGTCTCCGCCCCACCCCCGAATCCATCTGTATCGTCGTTATGTGACTTTGGGGGCCCTGTGGCGCTGGAGACGCTGGGGGGTGGGAAACCCGTCTAGGAAAAGGGAGTGGAGCCCAGGGGCGTGGCCAGCGGACGCCTGGTGCTACCCACCCTCGCCTCACCTGTGTGTGGGAGGTGCAGCCTTTAGGAGCGGGGGGCGATGCGCTGGGCTGACCTGGGGCTCGATTTCTACCCCTGCTGCTCCCCTCCTGTGGGACCGGGGCCAAGGCCCTGCCTCTGCATCGGCCTGAGAATCACCTGCCTGCCTGTCCATCTGTCTGTCCGTCTAGCCGTCCGTCTGCCTGTCTGTCCGCCATCTGTCTGCCTTCCTGTCTGCCTGTCTGTCTGTCTGTCTGCGCGGCGAGGCAGGGGCTGTCTGTCTGTCTACGTGTGAGGCAGGGGCTGTCCGTCCGTCCATCTGCGAGGCAGGGGCTGTCCGTCCATCTGTCTGTCTACACAGTGAGGCAGGTGCTGTCTGTCTATCTGCGCGGCAAGGCAGGGGCTGTCCGTCTGTCTGTCTGCGCAGCGAGGCAGGGGCTGTCTGTCTGTCTGTCTGTGTGGCAAGGCAGGGGCTGTCCGTCTGTCTGTCTGCGCGTGAGGCAGGGGCTGTCTGTCTGTCTGGGCAGCGCCTGGTGCAATGGGGTCCTGATCAGGGCTGGGTGGCCTAGTGGATAGAGCACTTGTCTGGCCCTGGGGCGTTCTGGGTCCTGCTCCCTGCTTGGTGCCTCAGTATCCCCCTCTGGAGAAGGGGGCGAGCGACGCTGCGGGTGGAGGGAGACATTCTGATTGGTAGCAATGACCCAGGTGAGGCCCCGCTCCCGGCTCCCCCGTCCCTGCAGAGCTGGGGGGCTGCGGGAGCTCCGCGGAGCTGTCAGGCGTGGGAGACGCCGGCCTATCCGCTCCCCTGGGCACGGCAGCCGAGATGCCGCATCTCCCGTTAATGAAGCACTTCATCACGGGGAGGGGGAGCGGGAAAAACCCACTTCGCGATGATAAATCCGCGGCGCCGACCCCTCGCTCCTCCGAGCGCCGATCCTCCCTCATCTTGACTAATATTTTTGGAGTGGTTGTAAAACACCCAGCTCGGCAGCTGCCGTGTGAGGAACCTGCCGGGCCGGCATCGCCGGCTGGCTCCCAGCAGGGCGATCCGGGGGGCGGCTGACGCGGGCCCACCCTGGCCGCTCAGAGGGGTTGGGGGAGCCGAGGGCTGGCAGGCTCCCCGTCCATCTCCCTCCTAGGAGATGTTGATCCAAGGGCTGTCTAGGTGGGGAGCCCCCTCCCCGTGCCCGCCAGCCCTGCCTCTGGCAGATGGGGGTCCCCTGGTAGCGCCCGTCACCTGAGCTGGGGGAAGGCCAAGCCCTGAGCTGGGCCGCTGAATGCAACAGGATGCAAAGTTAATTGCAGCTCAGAGGATGGGGGGTGGTCAGGGCTGCTGGGTGGTACGGGGGGCGGGGGGGGTTGCCTCACTGGGGCCTGGAGTAAAATCTGTCTAACCCCCTCCCCCGGTTTATCTCCCTGCGTCCGGGCTGTTTATAGCAGGTCCCAAATGCATCCTTAGCAGCTATCGCGCCGCTAATCGGTCTCTTCCCATCTCTAATTTCTCCGCTGTCCATAATTTATTAGGATTATTAATAATCACCCTCGCGCCTTCCAGCCGAGGGGCTCTGAGAGCCGCAGGATGGGAGGCAAGGGGAGCTGTTCTCACCGTTTCGCAGATGGGGAAACTGAGGCACCGTGGCGCACGGCAGGGTGTGTGTGACCCACCCGGGGTCCCACAGTGAGTTGGCTGTGAATGGAACCCAGGAGTCCTGTCTCCTAGCCCCCCCACCCGCATTATGCACCAAGCCGCACGCTCCCCTCCCAGTAGCAGAGAAAGAACCCAGGAGTCCTGATTCCCAGCCCCCCCACGCTCTGCGCCAGGCCGCACACTCCCCTCCCAGGGGCAGCGAAAGAACCCAGGTGTCCTTTGCTGCTGGTTTTCTGGGTCCCCCAAAGCCAGTTTTACTCACGCGCCGCCCCCGCCCCGTTTCCCATCACAACGGGGTGTCGTTGCACGTCACACTAATCAGTAGGGAGTGGCGGGCAGGGATTCGCCGGGCCCGTTTCCTGTCATCCTGTCCTGCCGCGCGCCCTGGCCTGTCTCCCTGGGACGTGTTCATTTCCCCCTGACACCTCTTCTTTATGTACGAGCCAGCGGCTGGCTCTGGGTGGTGGCATCGTGGGGACACGTCTGGACAGATGCAGTCCTGTTTACCCCTCCGTGCGCACACAGCAGGCCAGCAGATCCATCCTCATGCTCCTCATGTAAATTGGGTTTGGGGTGGATCCCCTGTGTGAACCTGGAGTGAGGGGCAGGGAGAGGCCCCACGTGGGGAAACAGAGCCACGCAGATCCCCCACCCCCTTCTCTGGTTTCCCATATGTTTCCCCATTGGGCATAATGATCCACACCCCACGAACTGCCCCCAAACCCTGCTACAGGGGCTGGCCTCCTACGGATACGCTAGGCAGTACAGCCTAGTGGGTAGGGCCCTGAGCAAGCCGCCAGGACTCCTGGGTTCCTATTCCTGGCTCTCCCAAAGACCTCTTGTATGATCATGGGCAAGTCGCTTCCCCGCTCCCTGCCTCAGTTTCCCCTCCCACCCTTTGTCTGGCTTGTCTCTTTAGATAGTAAGGCCCAGGCGCTCAAAGGCCTGTGGGCGCCCAACTCCCCTGGGATCCCCCCCGTTACGGGCATGTGGCGCCTGGATCCCTTTGAGGCTCTGGCCCCAAGCCGTGTCTGCGCCGGGCCCAGCCCTCGATCGGGGTGTCTCCCGGAATACAAGTCACAGCCGGAAGGGTCTGGCAGCTTCCCCGGGCAAACGGTGACCTCCTCGGCGCCCGCGCGGTACAAACGGCGACCCCGGGGGCTTGTCCGGGTGCCCGATCGCTGCTGGCGGAGCTGGGCTCGCTGCGCACCACGGGGGTGTCGAACCGTGAGCTCGGCCGGCCGCTCGCTGTACATGAGAGCCCCGGCGATGGAGCAGTTACTGGGGAGGCGTTCGCCTCCTCGGGTCACTGGGTCGCTGTGAAAATGACACTCACTGGAAATATTTATTTTCCCCTCTGGCTGGTATGTGTGTGTGTGTGTGTGTGTGTGTGTGTGTGTGTCTGGCGTGTGTGTATGTGTGGCTGGCGTGTGGCTGTGTAGCTGATGTGTGTGTGTGTGTGTCTGGTATGTGTCTTTGTGTCTGTGTGGTTGACTGGTGTGTGTGTGTGTCACTGTGTAGCTGGCATGTGTGTGTCTCTGTGTGGCTGACGTGTGTGTGTATGTGTGTGTTTCTGTGTGTGGCTGGTGTGTGTGTGTATGTGTCTCTCTGTGTGGCTGACATGTATCTGTGTGGTGTGTGTGTCTCTCTCTGTGTGTATGTGTGTGTCTCTGTGTATGTGTGCGTCTCTGTGTATGTGTGCATGGCTGGTTTGTGTCTGTGTGGCTGGTGTGTGTGTCTGTGTCTGTATGTGGCTGGTGTGTGTGCGTGTGTCTCTGTGTGGCTGGTGTGTGTGTCTCTCTCTCTGTGTATGTGTGTGTCTCTCTGTGTTTGTGTGTGTGGCTGGTGCGCGTGTGTGTGTCTCTGTGTCTGTGTGTGTGGCTGGTGTGTGTGCGTGTCTCTGTGTGGCTGACGTGTGTGTGTGTGTGTTTGTGTGTGTGTGGCTGGTGTGTGTGTGTGTGTGTCTCTATGTATGTGTGCATGGCTGGTGTGTGTCTGTGTGGCTGGTGTGTGTGTCTGTGTCTGTGTGTGTGGCTGGTGTGTGTGCGTGTGTCTCTGTGTGGCTGGTGCGTGTGTGTCTCTCTCTCTGTGTATGTGTGTGTCTCTCTGTGTATGTGTGTGTGGCTGGTGTGTGTGTATGTGTGTGTGTCTCTGTGTATGTGTGTGTGGCTGGTGCGTGTGTCTGTGTGTGTGTGTGCGTCTCTGTGTGTGTTACTGAGGTCAGGTGCTGTAATTCTTTTCATCTCTAGGGAGAAAGTCTCAAGTTGTCTTGTTCTTCCCCGAAACCGCTGAGCCGTCAAATCTGCGGGTAACTCGGCGCTTGGGAGGGAATCCATAAACAACTGGGATTCAGACACCTCTAGCCGGCGGCTATTCATCGCCGGGCCTGCTGCCTGGGCCAGGGCGAGGGTCCTTCCCAGCCGGGCTCGCAGCGCTGGGCCGGTGGACGGGCACCCGAGGCATGCTAATCGTCGCCTGTAATTAACAAAGAGGAGGCAATCGCCAAGCTCAATTAAAACATCTCCTAATGATAATAATGAACACTCGAGCAGGCAGCTGGCGGAGGAGGCCGGCTGGCGTGCAGGAAATCCAGCCGCGGGTCTGGCTGGCGGGGAAGGCAGGTGGGAAATGCCAGGGTAATAGAGGAGCAGGCCCCATGAGCTGCCACATGGGCAAAGAGTGAGAGGGGAAACCGAGGCAGGGTGGAGACTTGCCCAAGGTCACGCAATAGGTCAGTGGCCGAGCCAAGGGAACCCAGGCGTCCTGACTGCCTCCAGCCTGCCCTCTGGAACGGGCGAGGGATTTCGTCCTCAGGCAGGGCTGGCTGGACGGGAAACGGGTTCTGACACAAGGAGATTTTTCATGAGCCAGCGTCTGCCTCCTGTGGAAAAATTACGCTTTTCACAGGGGAAAAAAAACCCAATGCCCGGAGCCCAGAATAATTTAGTTTGGAAATGCCACTCTGGTGCCTCCTGGGAGTTTTCCCCTGTGTCAGGGGTGGGCAAACGTTTTGTTCTGAGGACCACATCTGGGAATGGAAATTGTATGGCAGGCCATGAATGCTCACAAAATTGGGGGTTGGGGTGCGGGAGGGGGTGACGGCTTTGGCTGGGGTGCGGGCTTGGGAGGGGCTGGGGAGTTCAGGGCTTGGGAGGGGGCTCCAGGCTGGGGCAGAGGGTTGGGGTGCGGGGGGCAGGGCTCCAGCTGAGGGTGCAGGCTCTGGGGTGGGGCTGGGGATGAGAGATTTGGGATGCAGGAGGGTGCTCTGGGCTTGGATCAAGGAGCTCGGAGGGCGGGAGGGGGATTAGGGCTGGGGCAGGGGGTTGGGGCACAGGAGGGGCTCAGGGGTGCAGGCTCCGGGCGGCACTTATCTCAAGCAGCTCCCAGAAGCAGCGGCATGTCCCCCCTCCGGCTCCTATGCAGAGGCGCAGCCAGGCGGCTCTGCGCGCTGCCCCATCTGCTGGCACCAGCCCCACAGCTCCCATTGGCCACAGTTCCCAGCCAATGGGAGCTGTGGGGGTGGCGCTTGGGGCAGGGACAGCACTGTGGCGCCTCCTGGCTGCCTCTAAAGGTAGGAGCCGGAGGGAAGACATGCCGCTGCTTCTGGGAGCTGCGCAGAGCTGCCCCCGACCCCGCGCCCAGGCTGGAGCACAGGAGCGTGGCAAGGCCCAGACCCCACTCCCCAGCAGGACCTCAAGGGCCGGATTAAATCAGCTGGTGTCCCGTGGGCCATAGTTTGCCCACAGCTGCTCTATGTGCTGGGCTCAAGTGGACTACATCTCCCATGATGCACCAAAACAGGGACTCCCACAAGCCCCACCTCCTCTTAAAAAGGAGGGGAGACCATCGTGCATCATGGGAGATGTAGTCTGACCAGGGGGACCAGTCCATAGAGCAAAATGGGCACATGATGCACCTGAACTACAACTCCCAGGAAGTGCCACAATAGCATTTCCAAACTGAAATTTGTTGGTTTTTTTTGTGCACCCGCCCCCATTCCCCAGTAGCGCTGCGCACGGGCCATGGGCACCCCAAAGCAGCCGGGGCAGGGGCTGTGTAGCAAAAATCTCTAGTTCACTCTGGCAGGACCAGGTTAATTAATTGGCCCCAGTGGTGCAGAGGTTAAAGCCCCCCGCAAGTTTCTGCAGCCCAGGACTCCTGGGTTCTCTTCAGGTTACAGAAGTGGCCACCAAACCTGGGGCCAGACTGTATGGCGTGCCCTAGAAATACAGAGCCCCATTCTCCACCCCCCTGAGCCGAAGGCTCCCCCCCAGCTAGGGGTGTCAGTTTTGGTTGGACGTATTCCTGGAGGTTTCATTACATGACATCATCTTCCACTAAAGATTAATCTTTAAATCCTGGAGACTTGAGGACAATCCTGGAGGGTTGGCAACTCTACCCCTACCAGCACCCCCTAGAGGGGAAAAATCCCTGTGCCCCATTCCCCACCCCCCCTGAGCCGAACACTCCCCCACCAGCGCCCCCTAGAGGGGATGCCCCATTCCTCACCCCCCCCAAGCCAAACACTCCCCCACCAGCGCCCCATAGAGGGGAAAAGGCCCAATGCCCCATTCCCCACCCCCCTGATCCGAACACTCCCCCACCAGCGCCCCCTAGAGGGGAAAAGGCCCCATGCCCCATTCCCCACCCCTCGGAGCCAAACACTCCCCCACCAGCGCCCCATAGAGGGGAAAAGGCCCAATGCCCCATTCCCCACCCCCCTGATCCGAACACTCCCCCACCAGCGCCCCCTAGAGGGGAAAAGGCCCCGTGCCCCATTCCCCACCCCTCGGAGCCAAACACTCCCTCACCAGCGCCCCATAGAGGGGAAAAGGCCTCGTGCCCCATTCACCACCCCCCTGAGCCGAACACTCCCCCACCAGCACCCCCTAGAGGGGAAAAGGCCCCGTGCCCCATTCTCCACCCCCGGGAGCCAAACACTCCCCCCCCCACCGCCCCCTAGAGGGGAAAAGGCCCCGTGCCCCATTCCTCACCCCCCCCGGAGCCAAACACTCCCCCCACCAGCGCCCCATAGAGGGGAAAAGACTCCATGCCCCATTCTCCATCCCCCAGAGCCGAACACTCCCCCACCAGCGCCCCCAGAGGGGAAAAGGCCCCATGCCCCATTCCCCACCCCTTGGAGCCAAACACTCCCCCACCAGCACCCCCTAGAGGGGAAAAGGCCCCGTGCCCCATTCCCCACCCCCCGGAGCCAAACACTCCCCCACCAGCACCCCCTAGAGGGGAAAAGGCCCCATACTCCCTGAGCCCACCAGCCCCATGCTGTTTAATTTTCAGTGCTTTATGCCCCCCCTCAATAAAAAGCCCTAGCCATTCCCCCCAGTCAATGAAGAGGCGCGTCTCAGCAGCTGGAAAGCTCGCGGTGCCCCCCTGCCCGCCGAGCGCCGCAGCCGGGGTGGAGAGATATCGCCTGGCTCTTGTTTTTCCAGGGAGAGGGAAGCTGGCTTTGCTCTCCCGGGCCGGCTGGGCGCGCAGGAGAAGCGCCGAGGGAGCGGAGGATGCAATTTGTCTTGGGGAGTGGCACTTGATCAATTCGATTTCAAAACTCTAATTATACCGACAAAGGGCTCCGCACGGCGCCGCTGGCTGCGAGTCAAGCGTTGTTTATTTATTTCTGTGCACGCCTGCGACGTTCTCCCCTTTGTCCTTTCAGACTTTGCTGGAAGAAATGAGGTCACGGCGGAGGGGCAGCGGCAGATCCGGCGGGTGGGGGGCTGGAAGAGCGGCGGGGAGGGGTGGGGGGCTGTGTGTGCCTGCACTGTGGGTCGGGATGGAGGGGCTGTGACAGACTCACAGATCGAGCCCGCTCTTGGCCCCATACGGTCCCTGGGGTTGGTTGTGACTCCCGAGCTGGGCCTCCTGGTCACCAGTCGCTGGGGTGTCCATTCTCCAGGTCATTGGCCGGGGTCCGTCGCTGGCCCTCTGTAACAACAAACTCCCTCTCCCATCCCCTCGTTAAACCAGTAACGCTCAGGGAAACTGAGTCCCACCCCCTCCGCATGCAAACCATTGGAAAAACCAAGGAAAATACCAGGAAACCGCCCCACTTCATCACAGGGGTCTTGGCAGAGCTTTGGGGGGCGGGGAGCCCAGGGCTGGGATAACGGGGTTGTGGGTCGGGATTGATGGGTGATGGCGGGGGGGGGGAGCCATAGATAAGGGGTTGCAAGCTGGTAGCAGGCAGCCAAGACTGAATTACCTGGGGGCTGTGGAGAAGGATGGTGGGGCACCTACAGACTAGGTCAGGCCTGCGTGGCCCCTGCCTGCATTGTGCCTGGCCAGACCCAGCGGGGACGGGGAAGTTCCCTTAGCCCACCTGTGTTCTTCACAAGGCCCGGCCGTGGGAATCGACGGGGCACACCCCCGCCTCTCTCTCGCCCCATTGTAAATAACCATTAGAAGATATTATCCGCCCGCTACGTGGAATATTAAAAAACTAATTAGAGCCAACTTTAAAGCAAACTGGGGTCTGTTCCTTGCTCATTTGCCGAGCCGTATAATAGACGCCTGCTCTTTCTTTCAGGCAGACGTTGTCAATCTACAAATCTTTTGTTAAGAGTAAATGGATACAAATAGCTGTTTTCCATTTGCACGGCAGCATCTGTTACTGCCGGGGAAATTTGCATGGCTAAATGTAAATTATGCATTATGTCATTTATCAAAAAGGGGGTGAGGGATTGCGAGGGGGGAACCCAGGCAAACAGAGGGGGGAAGGTGTCACAACAAATCATAACACAAACCGTTTGCACTTGTCAGCGTCAGGCCGCAAAGCGCTCAGCAAAGGAGGGCGGGTGGTCTTGGCCCCATTTTACAGACGGGGAGACTGAGGCAAAGAGGGCAGGGAGGATGTCGTCAAATGGACACAGCCGGAGCTGGGAACAGAATTCAGGAGTCCTGCTCTAACCACTAGTCCACACACCCCTACTCAGAACTGGGAATGGAACCCAGGAGTTCTGATTCCCAGCCTCCCCATCTCTGACTGCTAGACCCCACTCCCCTCCCAGAGCTGGGGGTAGAACCCAGGAGTCCTACCTGCCCGTCTGTAACCCAGCAGGCAGCCCAGCTGGGTAAGCACCGAAGGAAAGGGTCCCTCGTACCCGCTCAAGGCAGACTCCCCCCCCCGCCTCCCCCCCAGTTGATAGCCCCATCAGTTATAACCCGCTCCAGCGCCATTTGGAAGCCCAGCAGCAAATGTACCTGTGCGTTGCTGGGATGAAAAAGGCCCCGGCTCGCAGGCTGGCATATGGTGGAGAGGCGCGTTTTATCGGCCTTGTCAAATCCTGCGTGTCGGAGCCCTGGCGGGGGGAGAGTGGGGGGGGTGCCCAGCCCCGGGGCTGGCTCTATGGACCTTCCCTCTAGACTCTCTGTGGTGGGGGATGAGGGGGGGGCTTAGCGCCCAGCTGGAGACGTGGGCTGACCCCTCCTGGGGTGAGTTTCCCTGTGCATAGAAAGCGCTTGGTACCCCGGAGCCCTGGCGGCAAAGGTCAGATCCTGTATGTGATCTTCCGTAGGGCCCAGGTCACCCCCGGCGCCCACCCACTCTACCCAGGCCCAGAGCAAACCGACCGCACCGAGACCCCGGTTGAGTCCCTTAGAACTCAGCCCCTCAAGGCCGGCCTTCCCCACGCGCGGGGAGTCGGGGGGCTGTGGGAGACGGGGCTGGCTGGGGAGGCGTGTCCCGGGAGAGGGGGGTTGGAGCTGCCCTCCCTTGGCACCAGCCAACCTGGGCTGGGCAAAGCCCCGGAGAACAGGGGGTGGGGGGCTCTCACCTGCCCAGGTGGGGCGGCCCCCTCAGCTCCTGCTTGGGATCAGGGCCAAGCTGGTGCAGCACCAGTGGGGGGGGGGGGTTACCCTCCTTCCCCAGGCGCTGCTGATGGGGCCTTGGGAGGGGAGAGGGAACAGCTGCCCCCCCCAGTGGGAAATCAGAGGGAACCCCCCCCGCGCCCCTTCACAGCCTCCCTCTGATCCCCTCCCATTCCAGCTACGGTTCCCTGACCCCCTTCTCTTCCCCAGCCCCCCCCCCCACCAGATCTCTGCTTCCTCTCCCACTCCCCAGCCCCCCTCTGCTTCCCCTCCTACTGTTCCCCCCTGGGTCTCTGCTCCCCCAGTCCCCCACTCCCCAGCCCCCCTCTGCTTCCCTCCCACTGCTCCCCCTGGGTCTCTGCTCCCCCCAGCCCCCCACTCCCCAGCCCCCCTCTGCTTCCCTCCCACTGCTCCCCCCCCCCTCTGCTCCCCCGGGGCCCCCAGCCCTGACTCCCGAGCCCCGGGGACCCCGAGCCCCGCCCTGGCCAGTTGCGCAGGGGGGAGGGACGGAGCCGCCGCCCCCAGTGACCCCCCGGCCCGGGCCGCCCTTCCCCGGGCGGGGGGCGGAGGCAGCGGGACTCGGGAACCTGCCGCTGCTGCTGGCGGAGCGAGTCCGCCCCGGCCGCAGCATGGGAGGGACCCGGCCCGGGTTCGCCTTCGCCCGCCAGCTCAGGAGGCATCCCGGAGTGAGTGACCGGCCGGCCGCTGCCCTGCCCCGGCCCCCCTCTGCTCTGCGCCCCGCTACCCCACTTCTTCCCCTGCCCCCTTCTTCCCCTGCCCCCTTGTCCCCTTCTCCTGCCCCTCCTCTGTCCCACTTCTCCCTCTGTCCCCTTCTCCTGCCCCCGTCCCCCTCCTTCCTCTGCCCCCTGTCCCCTTCTCCTGCCCCTCTTCTACCCACTTCTCCCCCTGCCCCCTCCTTCCCCTGCCCCCGTCCCCCTCCTTCCTCTGCCCCCCTGTCCCCTTCTCCTGCCCCTCTCCTGTCCCCACTTCTCCCTCTGTCCCCTTCTCCTGCCCCCGTCCCCCCTCCTTCCTCTGCCCCCTTGTCCCTTCTCCTGCCCCCGTCCCCCTCCTTCATCTGCCCCCTGTCCCCTTCTCCTGCCCCTCCTCTGTCCCACTTCTCCCTCTGTCCCCTTCTCCTGCCCCGTCCCCCTCCTTCCTCTGCCCCCCTGTCCCCTTCTCCTGCCCCTCCTCTGTCCCACTTCTCCCTCTGTCCCCTTCTCCTGCCCCCCGTCCCCCTCCTTCCTCTGCCCCCTGTCCCCTTCTCCTGCCCCTCTTCTACCCCACTTCTCCCCCTGCCCCCTCCTTCCCCTGCCCCCGTCCCCCTCCTTCCTCTGCCCCCCTGTCCCCTTCTCCTGCCCCTCCTCTGTCCCACTTCTCCCTCTGTCCCCTTCTCCTGCCCCCATCACCCTCCTTCCTCTGCCCCCCTGTCCCCTTCTCCTGCCCCTCCTATGTCCCACTTCTCCCTCTGTCCCCTTCTCCTGCCCCCGTCCCCCTCCTTCCTCTGCCCCCTGTCCCCTTCTCCTGCCCCTCTTCTACCCCACTTCTCCCCCTGCCCCCTCCTTCCTCTGCTCCCTTGTCCCCTTCTCCTGCCCCTCCTCTGCCCCACTTCTCCCTCTGTCCCCTTCTCCTGCCCCCGTCCCCCTCCTTCCTCTGCCCCCTGTCCCCTTCTCCTGCCCCTCTTCTACCCCCACTTCTCCCTCTGTCCCCTTCTCCTGCCCCCGTCCCCCTCCTTCCTCTGCCCCCTGTCCCCTTCTCCTGCCCCTCCTCTGTCCCACTTCTCCCCCTGTCCCCTTCTCCTGCCCCTCTTCTACCCCACTTCTCCCTCTGTCCCCTTCTCCTGCACCCTGTTCCCTTCTCCTGCCCCCACCCCCCGCTACCCCACTTCTTCCCCTGTCCCCTCCCTTCCTCTGCCCCCCTGTCCCCTTCTCCTGCCCCTCCTCTGTCCCACTTCTCCCTCTGTCCCCTTCTCCTGCCCCCCGTTCCCCTCCCTCCTCTGCCCCTTGTCCCCTTCTCCTGCCCCTCCTCTGTCCCCCTCTGCCCCCTCCTTCCTCTGCCCCCTTGTCCCCCTTCTCCTGCCCCTCCTCTGTCCCACTTCTCCCTCTGTCCCCTTCTCCTGCCTCTCCTCTGTCCCCCTCCTTCCTCTGCCCCCTTGTCCCCTTCTCCTGCCCCTCCCGCTACCCCACTTCTTCCCCTGCCCCCTTCTTCCCCTGCCCCCTTGTCCCCTTCTCCTGCCCCTCCTCTGTCCCACTTCTCCCTCTGTCCCCTTCTCCTGCCCCCGTCCCCCTCCTTCCTCTGCCCCCCTGTCCCCTTCTCCTGCCCCTTCTCTGTCCCACTTCTCCCTCTGTCCCCTTCTCCTGCCCCCCGTCCCCCTCCTTCCTCTGCCCCCTTGTCCCCTTCTCCTGCCCCTCCTCTGTCCCACTTCTCCCTCTGTCCCCTTTTCCTGCCCCCCGTCCCCCTCCCTCCTCTGCCCCCCGTCCCCTTCTCCTGCCCCTCCTCTGTCCCCCTCTGCCCCCTCCTTCCTCCACCCCCCTGTCCCCTTCTCCTGCCCCTCCTCTATCCTCCTCTGCCCCCTCCTTCCTCTGCCCCCCATCCCCTTCTCCTGCCCCTCCTCTGTCCCCCTCTGCCCCCTCCTTCCTCTGCCCCCCTGTCCCACTTCTTCCCCTGCCCCCTCCTTCCTCTGCCCCCCTGTCCCCTTCTCCTGCCTCTCCTCTGTCCCCTTCTCCTGCCCCCCTGTCCCCCTCCTTCCTCTGTCCCCTTCTTCCTCTGCCCCCGTCCCTTCTCCTGCCCCCGTCCCTCCTCTACCCACTTCTTTCTCTGTCCCTCTGTCCCCTTCTCCTGCCTCCCGTCCCCCTCTGCCCCCTCCTTCCTCTGTCCCTCTGTCCCTCTCTGTCCCCCTCCTTTCCCTGCCCCCCACCCCACTTCTTCCTCTGTCCTCCTGTCCCCTTCTCCTGCCCCCTCTCTCCCTCCTCTGTCCCCTCCTTCCCCTGCCACCTCTACCCGACTTCTTCCTCTGTCCCCCTGTCCCCTTCTCCTGCCCTTCCTCTGTCCCCCTGCCCCCTCCTTCCCCTGCCACCCCTCTGTCCCCCTCTTTCCCCTGCTCCCCACCCCCCTTCTCCTGCTCCTCCTCTGTCCCCCATCCCCATCCTCTGTCCCCCTCCTTCCCCTACCCCCCCATCCCCCATTATCCCACTGCCCCAGTTTGCTTCTATCCCCCTTTCACCCTCCATTCCAGTTCTCCTCTGTCCCCCCTCAATGCTCCTTCTCGTCCCCCCTTCCACTCCCCCTGCCCCATCCCCCTTCCCTCCCTCATACCCCCCTGCCCCCTCCCTCCCCTTCCAACCCCTTCCCAGCCACCCCCCAACATCACGCCCCCCCCATATCTTCCCCCAGTTTCCAGCCTTCCTCTTACTTTCATTAAACTCCCCCTCCCACCCCCGGCTTCCCCTGCCTCCCCCCCAGAGCGAGCGGTGGGGGCCCTTGTGGCTGGGGGCCCCTGGCCTACTGGCTGCCTCCTCCCAGGCTTGTCTGCTGTCACCCCCACACCCCACTATGCAATGTGGGGGGGTGGGGGCTGCTCTGTAAATCAAGGCCCCGAACTTTGCAGATTCCACCCCGGCCGGAGCAGCGCTCGCTGCTTCCCCCGCTCTCTGCCCGTTTCCTGCTCTGCATTTTGGCCCCAAACTTGGGGTCTCTGCACTTCGCCCCTACACGGGGGAAAGGGGGGGCTGTCTGTCCTCTCCCTCCCTCCGACGGCTCCTTCTCTCTACGGCGTGTGCGGCATCGAGACACATCAGGGTCCCAGCCCCCCCCCCATTTGATCCTCTGCCGCCCTCCCCGCAGCCCCCAAATTCGGAACCTTTCATTAGCCTGGCAGGGGGGAGAAATCCACCTCCCGTCCTTTCATGTCAAATCCATCAGCTCCCCCGGCCATCAAAAATTCATGAGGAGGATTTTGTTTACAAATAGGAATAAACCCTGATGAATGTGAGATGCTGGGAACCTGCCTCACCCCCCCCCCCAACAGGCCAAGGAAGGGGGCTGGAACTAGAGGGGCTGGGTGTGGCTGCACCCCCTGGCTTGTTGGGGTTTCTGTCATACACAGCCTCTCAGCCCCCCCCCCCCCCCACTACACACATTGTCCCCACGCCCCGACACAAAGGAAAGGGGGGGTTGGCCCGGGGTTTTTCCATTCGGCGAGTTTCCATGGGCTAAGCTAAGGATCCGGCTCGTTCCACGGAGCCGCCCAGCCGCCAGGGGCTAGCCAAAAGTTTCCCCCGGGGAGCTGGCTTGCCTCTGTGGGTCTGGCCCTTTGCCCGGGTGATTCCAGGCGAGCTGCCGGCCCTGTGAGGACGGGGGTGGCGTGGGAAGGGTTAAGCCCGGCGGTTTGGTTTTCGGGAAGCCTGGGCTACACA
The DNA here is from genome assembly GCF_011386835.1 of Chrysemys picta bellii. NCBI lineage: Eukaryota > Metazoa > Chordata > Testudines > Emydidae > Chrysemys > Chrysemys picta. Next base: position 13,732,552 of record NC_088812.1, on the reverse strand, counting down.
TTCAAACAGTCACGTCCACGCTCCGCTCTGGGCCAGCCGGGGAGAGGCAGGTACTGGGCAAAGACGTGATGCTGGGGAGGCTGGAAATAGGGAGGCGTTGGGGTCCAGCGGTTAGAGCAGGAGAAGCTGGGAGTCAGGACTCCTGGGTTCTATTCCCAGCGGAGGGAGGGGCGTTTGCTTTTTGGAGCAGAGAGGAGCTGGAAGCCAGGACGCCTGGGTTCTGTTCCCTTCCTTCGGGTGGGAGTGTGGTCTAGGGGTTAGAGTGAGAGGGAGAACCCCTGGGCCCTATGCCCAGCTCTGGGCGGTATTTGCCATGTGAGGTTGAGCCGATTGGTTTCCCTGTCCGTAAAACTGGACAGGGAATTAGCTCCTGTAAAGTGCAGGGGCTTCGTGGGCGGCCGGGGGTCCGAGCGGGTGACCTGCCTTGGCCCCGTTAAAGGCAGAGGCGCTTCCCGACACGCCATCCGTTATCCGGGCTGAGCGCTCCTTGCTGGGCGGCACATCAGCACGTTCCCCTTGCCCCGGCTTCTCCTGCTGCCCGGCCGGCTTCCCGCGGTGCCCAGCTGCCAGGCCTGTGATTAATGCCGACTCGACAGCAAAGGCAAACGGAGCAGAATGGCCGTGAACTCGGGCCGCTGCTGGGGGGACGGAAATGGAGCGGAACAGGAGCCGCGCAGGACAAGCACCCCCCAGCCCCTGCGCAGGCCCTGCCCAGGTCCCTTAGTATTCAGTATTCTGCCCACCTGCCACCTAGATCCCAGGGGAGTTAGGATCCTAAATAGCTTTGAGTCTGGCACCCACATGACACCCAGCGAGCGCCTCTCCCGGTGGCCTCCCGTTTCCCACCCCCCAACCTCCTTTAACACCAGCCGTGGCCTGAACTACTTGGAAGGCCCCAGGGATGCAGCTCTAACTCCAAGAGGCTGAGGGGAAGGTGGGTGCTGACCCCTGGCCGCGAGGTCAGGCAGCGGAACAGGTTGTCCCCAAATCCTGCTTTGGATCTGGTTGTTGCCCTGGCTATAAAATGGGGTGACAGCCTCCAGCCCGGAGCAGGACTCCCTGCTGGGGAATCTCGCACGAGCCGCTCTTTTCCTTAAAGCCCCAGCACCCGGATTCATGGGAAGGCGGCCAGACCTCGGCTCGCATCTCTTGTTTGATAACACGAACGTTTCTAGCCCCAGGGCAGAGACACTTAAAACAGAGGCCTGTGAAGGCTCAAAAAACCCCAAACAAACCCAGAAAGCAACAGACCCCCCCCCCCGATTTATGATGTTAAATCTCCTGCTTTTCAAGCCAACCTCATGATTTTCGGGGCCGGGTGTTTTTTGAACCTTTGCAGCCAGCCACGCTGCAATTCGGCCCGTCACTCCCACTGACCCTAGTTCCAGCTCCCCACCGCCAGCCTCTCAGTTCATTCCCCGGCATTAATAACCCAGAAGTGTCAGCAGCAGATGGCGAGACGAAGGCCTGTCCCCGAGTCTCCTCCACAATTCCCGGGACTGCGGCGTCCGGCGTTATTACCCGGCGTGGCCAGGCAGCGACGGCTGCCAGCTCTGACTGGCACGTGGTGCAAAAGATCATTAGCGGCCGACGTCTCTGACCTCCAGGATGATAAGCGGCATCTGCTGGAAGTTTGAGATGCCAGCAGCCGTGGGGCGAGGGGGCGCTGGGCGTCGACATTCAGCTGTCACGGTGGGGGGAAGGTGAGAGGAGATGATGGACGCACGGCGACCTGGGGCCGATATGCTGGCAGTGAGCAGCGGTGTACGGATCCGTGCAGCTGGGCCCTGAGCTATTGAGGAACCAGTAGGATCTAGGGGCGTTGGGCTGCTCCTCAGGACGCCTGGGTTCTATTCCTGGCTCTTGTCATTTTGCCTGTTTTCTCATCCATCCCTCGTCCGTTTAGATTGTCGGCTTTTCGGGGCAAGGATTGTGGGCCCAGCCAGGGCCAGTGCAAGGAAGTTTCGCACCCTAGGCGAAACTTCCACCTTGCGCCCACCCCCCAGCCCTGCGGCAGCTCCCCGCCCTCCCCCCGGCCCTGAGGCGCCCCCCCATGACAGCCCCCCCCCACCCTGAGGCGCTCCCCCCCCGTGGCAGCTCCCCCCCCCCCAGCTCACCTCTGCTCTGCCTCCTCCCCGAGCACGCTGCCCTGCTCTAATTCTCCTCCCAGGATTGGCGCTGCAAGCCTGGGAGGTGGAAGAAGTGGAGCGGCGACCGTGCGCTCGGGGAGGAACGCTGCTTTTTGGCGCCCCCAAATCTTGGCGCCCTAGGCAACCGCCTAGTTCGCCTTAATGGTAGCACCGGCTCAGCTCCCGGCGCAACGGGGGTCCCCAGGGTCTAATAAATACTGGCTAACGTCTTGTGAGAAGGCCACTTGGCACTTCCAGAGCAGCTCCCCAAACGGGCTCCATTAATGAGCCCTGGGAGATGGGTCAGAATTATTTTACCGATGGGGAAACTGAGGCACGAGGGGGTCAGTGACTTGCCATGGTCACGCAGCCAAACAATGGCTGAACTGAGCGCCCAGCCCAGGAGTCCGGGGTCCCCGCACTCCATTGGCGTCAGAGGGGCCAGATCCCCCGCTAGTGGAAATCAATGTAGAGCCAGTGGAGTCAATAGGGCCGGATGCCCCGCTGCTGGGAATCAGCGTCACGGGCCCAGCCAGGCTGGGGCCTGCAGAGCGGGCGGCTTCGTGGGGCAGGAGGGGGGAGCGTGGGAGGGAGCTGGAGAAAGTGACCCTGGGGGGAGACACAAAAGCGGCCGTAATGGGGCAGGCGTCGGGGCACTTTCATTACACGCAACCAGAAGCCAAACAAGCCAGTGGGACCGGGGGGGGGGGAGGGGGTGTCCCAGGTACTAACACATTGAGGGTCCCCCCCACCCCCTGCTACCGGCACTGGGGGCAGGATACGGTCACGCAGCATCCCACAGCTCGCTCCGCACCAGCAGCCCAGCCCCAGTCCAGCCCCACACCTCACCTAGCCCCACATCCCCCACCTAGCCCCACACTTCCAGTCCGTCCCAGCATGCCCCAGTCCAGCCCCACACCCCACCTAGCCCCACACCTCCAGTCCGTCCCAGCATGCCCCAGTCCAGCCTCACACCCCACCTAGCCCCACACCCCCAGTCCAGCCCCCCCCCCGCCTAGCCCCCCCCCCCGCCTAGCCCCACACCCCCAGTCCGTCCCAGCATGCCCCAGTCCAGCACCACACCCCCGCCTAGTCCCACACCCCCAGTCCAGCCCCACACCCCCGCCTAGCCCAACACCCCCAGTCCAGCCCAGCATGCCCCAGTCCAGCCCCACACCCCACCTAGCCCCACATCCCCGCCTAGCCCCACACCTCCAGTCCAGCCCCACACCCCCGCCTAGCCCAACACCCCCAGTCCAGCCCAGCATGCCCCAGTCCAGCACCACACCCCCGCCTAGCCCCACACCCCCAGTCCAGCCCCACACCCCCGCCTAGCCCAACACCCCCAGTCCAGCCCAGCATGCCCCAGTCCAGCCCCACACCCCACCTAGCCCAACACCCCCAGTCCAGCCCAGCATGCCCCAGTCCAGCCCCACACCCCACCTAGCCCCACATCCCCACCTAGCCCCACACCTCCAGTCCAGCCCCACACCCCCGCCTAGCCCAACACCCCCAGTCCAGCCCAGCATGCCCCAGTCCAGCCCCACACCCCCACCTAGCCCCACACCCCCAGTCCAGCCCCACACCCCCAGTCCGTCCCAGCATGCCCCAGTCCAGCCCCACACCCCACCTAGCCCCACACCCCCAGTCCAGCCCCACACCCCCAGTCCGGGGAGGGGGAGTTCAAAATGGGCCGTGTGCTGCTAAGTCAGTCAGAGTGGATAAGAATCAGGTGCTGGTGCCCGAGTCCCTTAGCCCCCCGCGGCCATTCAGCTTCCTCTGGCCTTCGGGCTCGGGTGACCCTGGGGCACTTTTGAAAATGTTCCTCATTATGGGCTGTGCAGCGAGGGAGCTGTGCTGGGCCCTTAGTGTTACCTGGTCTAATGCAGCATGTTAGCCAGATAGAGATTGGGGGGGGGGGGGCTAGATAGATAGATAGATAGATAGAGGGGGTGGATGGGGATAGATAGATAGATAGATAGATAGATAGATGGGGGTGGATGGCGATAGATAGATAGATAGATAGATAGATAGATAGATAGATAGATAGATAGAAGGGGTGGATGGGGATAGATAGATAGATGGGGTGGATGGGGATAGATAGATAGATAGATAGAGGGGGTGTATGGGGATGGATAGATAGATAGATAGAGGGGGTGTATGGGGATAGATAGATAGATAGATAGATAGATAGAGGGTGGCGGGGGGGTGGAAGAATCAGGCGGCAGAGGGGTACGGCTGGGGTGGAAGGGTTGGGCAGCAGAGGGGTACGGCTGGGGGTGGAAGGGTCGGGCGGCAGAGGGGTACGGCTGGGGTGGGTGGGGGTGGAAGGGTCGAGCGGCAGAGGGGTACGGCTGGGGGTGGCTGGGGGTGGAAGGGTCGGGCGGCAGAGGGGTACAGCTGGGATTGGGTGGGGGTGGAAGGGTCGGGCGGCAGAGGGGTACGGCTGGGGGTGGGTGGGGGTGGAAGGGTCGGGCGGCAGAGGGGTACCGGTGGGGGTGGGTGGGGGTGGAAGGGTCGGGCGGCAGAGGGGTACGGCTGGGGGTGGGTGGAGGTGGAAGGGTCGGGCGGCAGAGGGGTACGGCTGGGGGTGGGTGGAGGTGGAAGGGTCGGGCGGCAGAGGGGTACGGCTGGGGGTGGCGGGGGTGGAAGGGTCGGGCGGCAGAGGGGTACGGCTGGGGGTGGGTGGGGGTGGAAGGATCGGGCGGCAGAGGGGCACGGCTGGGGGTGGGTGGGGGTGGAAGGATCTGGGCGGCAGAGGGGCACGGCTGGGGGTGGGTGGGGGTGGAAGGGTCGGGCGGCAGAGGGGTACGGCTGGGGGTGGGTGGGGGGTGGAAGGGTCGGGCGGCAGAGGGGTACGGCTGGGGTGGGTGGGGGTGGAAGGGTCGGGCGGCAGAGGGGTACGGCTGGGGGTGGGTGGGGGTGGAAGGGTCGAGCGGCAGAGGGGTACGGCTGGGGGTGGGTGGGGGTGGAAGGGTCGAGCGGCAGAGGGGTACGGCTGGGGGTGGCGGGGGTGGAAGGGTCGGGCGGCAGAGGGGTACGGCTGGGGGTGGCGGGGGTGGAAGGGTCGGGCGGCAGAGGGGTACGGCTGGGGGTGGAAGGGTCGGGCGGCAGAGGGGTACGGCTGGGGGTGGAAGGGTTGGGCAGCAGAGGGGTACGGCTGGGGGTGGAAGGGTCGGGCGGCAGAGGGGTACGGCTGGGGGTGGGTGGGGGTGGAAGGGTCGGGCGGCAGAGGGGGTACGGCTGGGGGTGGAAGGGTCGGGCGGCAGAGGGGTACAGGTGGGGGTGGGTGGGGGTGGAAGGGTCGGGCGGCAGAGGGGTACGGCTGGGGGTGGGTGGGGGTGGAAGGGTCGGGCGGCAGAGGGGTACGGCTGGGGTGTGGGTGGGGGTGGAAGGGTTCGGGCGGCAGAGGGGTACGGCTGGGGGTGGGTGGGGGTGGAAGGATCAGGCGGCAGAGGGGTACGGCTGGGGGTGGGTGGGGGTGGAAGGGTCGGGCGGCAGAGGGGTACGGCTGGGGGTGGGTGGGGGTAGAAGGGTCGGGCGGCAGAGGGGTACGGCTGGGGTGGGTGGGGGTGGAAGGGTCGGGCGGCAGAGGGGTACGGCTGGGGGTGGGTGGGGGTGGAACGGTCGGGCGGCAGAGGGGTACGGCTGGGGGTGGGTGGGGGTGGAAGGGTCGGGCGGCAGAGGGGTACGGCTGGGGGTGGGTGGGGGTGGAAGGGTCGGGCGGCAGAGGGGTATGGCTGGGGGTGGAAGGATCAGGCGGCAGAGGGGTACAACTGGGGTGGGTGGGGGTGGAAGGATCTGGCGGCAGAGGGGTACGGCTGGGGGTGGAAGGGTCGGCGGCAGAGGGGTACGGCTGGGGGTGGGTGGGGGTGGAAGGGTTGGGCGGCAGAAGGGTACGGCTGGGGTGGGGTGGGGGTGGAAGGATCTGGCGGCAGAGGGGTACGGCTGGGGGTGGAAGGATCAGGCGGCAGAGGGGTACAGCTGGGGTGGGTGGGGGGTGGAAGGGTCGGGCGGCAGAGGGGTACGGCTGGGGGTGGGTGGGGGTGGAAGGGTCGGGCGGCAGAGGGGTACGGCTGGGGGTGGGTGGGGGTGGAAGGATCGAGCGGCAGAGGGGTATGGCTGGGGGTGGAAGGGTCGGGCGGCAGAGGGGTACGGCTGGGGGTGGAAGGGTCGGGCGGCAGAGGGGTACAGCTGGGGTGGGTGGGGGTGGAAGGGTCGGGCGGCAGAGGGGTACGGCTGGGGGGTGGAAGGGTCGGGCGGCAGAGGGGTACGGCTGGGGGTGGGTGGGGGTGGAAGGGTCGGGCGGCAGAGGGGTACGGCTGGGGGTGGGTGGGGGGTGGAAGGGTCGGGCGGCAGAGGGGTACAGGTGGGGGTGGGTGGGGGTGGAAGGGTCGGGCGGCAGAGGGGTACAGCTGGGGTGGGTGGGGGGTGGAAGGGTCGGGGCGGCAGAGGGGTACAGCTGGGGTGGGTGGGGGTGGAAGGATCAGGTGGCAGAGGGGTACAGCTGGGGTGGGTGGGGGTGGAAGGGTCGGGCGGCAGAGGGGTACGGCTGGGGGTGGAAGGGTCGGGCGGCAGAGGGGTACGGCTGGGGGGTGGGTGGGGGTGGAAGGGTCGGGCGGCAGAGGGGTACGGCTGGGGGTGGAAGGGTTGGGCGGCAAAGGGGTACGGCTGGGGGGTGGGTGGGGATGGAAGGGTCGGGCGGCAGAGGGGTACGGCTGGGGGTGGGTGGGGGTGGAAGGGTCGGGCGGCAGAGGGGTAGGGCTGGGGGTGGGTGGGGGGTGGAAGGGTCGGGCGGCAGAGGGGTACGGCTGGGGGTGGGTGGGGGTGGAAGGATCGGGCGGCAGAGGGGTACGGCTGGGGGTGGGTGGGGGTGGAAGGGTCGAGCGGCAGAGGGGTACGGCTGGGGGTGGGTGGGGGTGGAAGGGTCGGGCGGCAGAGGGGTACGGTTGGGGGTGGGTGGAGGTGGAAGGGTCGGGCGGCAGAGGGGTACGGCTGGGGGTGGGTGGGGGTGGAAGGGTCGGGCGGCAGAGGGGTACGGCTGGGGGTGGCAGGGGTGGAAGGGTCGGGCGGCAGAGGGGTACGGCTGGGGGTGGGTGGGGGTGGAAGGGTCGGGCGGCAGAGGGGTACGGCTGGGGGTGGGTGGTGATGGAAGGGTTGGGCGGCAGAGGGGGTACGGCTGGGGGTGGGTGGGGGTGGAAGGGTCGGGGGGGGCCCCCGATAACAGCACTAAGGAGCGCCCCAGCGCCGTCCCCACTCGCTCCCTGCCCCCCGCCTCTCCCAGCCCCACTAACGCAGACGGGGGGAGGGGGAGCGTGCGATTTCTCATTCCAAATCCAATTCCTCTCCACCACGAGGCTATTTTTCTCCCCCCCTTTGAATTCAGTCACTCAAGCTGACAGCTACACTGTGTACGGGAGCCCGGGTACAGGATTGCTGCGCCGGTAAATCTCCCGGCGTGTCAGGCTCCCTTTCACTCTCCCGGCGGGCTGATAAATATTCATTTCATTGGGGCATTTTTCATCTCTTCTCTCTCCCTATCTCTGCAGCTCATTCCCCTCATCGGCTTCATCGGCCTCGGCCTGGGCAGCGCCGCGCTCTACCTGCTCCGCCTGGCCCTCTGTAGCCCCGATGTGAGGTATGGGGCTGGGGCGGGGGGCTCGGGGCAAGGAGCAGCCGAGCTCGCTGGGGCAGGGAGCGGCTGGTTCGGTGTTTGTACAGCCCCTGGCACTGGAGGGATTTGGTCCGTGGCTCTTTGGCACTACTGCTCTACACCTAATAAATAACCCCAAAGGAGAGGCCCTGGCGTCCGGGGGGTTCCTGCTGGGTTCTAGTCCCAGCTCTGTCGCTTCCCCGCTCCGTGCCTCAGTCTCCCCTCCTGCCCCTTGTCTCTTTTCACTTGTCAGGGTGTTATGTGCCTTGGCGGGGCAGGGCTCAGCTCCCAGCCCAGCAGGGCCCTGCTCTCAGCCGGGGGCCCCTTGGTGCTGCCCTAACACAAAACAGGAAGGTGAGTCGCAAATGGCAGAGGGAAGCCCAGGCAGCGCACCCCCATTTGGGCCGATCTGGGTCGTGCGCCGGGAGCTCCCCGGGCCATCTCTCGTGCCAAGCAGGGTCAGGCCCCAGGCACAGAGCAGGCTGGACACTCTGGCGTTAGGAGATGTGAGGCCTAGTCATGCCCCCGGACCCGTTGGTGTCCTCTGCCCCCCACAGCTCCCCACACAGCCTCAGTCAGCGCAACAGGGAACCCCCCACCCCCTAGGAATCAGCGTGGGCAGAGGAGTGGATCATACACCGGCAGGAGCCGTCCTTGCAGGGTGTGAGAGAGAAGGGGAAGGGAGAGAGATGGATCAGGATGGATGGATGGAGAGGGAATGAGAGCGAGAGAGATGGGTGTGTCTGGGGATAGATAGATAGATAGAGGGGGTGTATGTGGATAGATAGATAGATAGATAGATAGATAGATAGATAGATAGATAGAGGGGGTGTGGGGGATAGATAGATAGATAGATAGAGGGGGTGTAGGGGGTGTCGCGGAGTGTGGGGGAGTCAGGGCCCTGCACCCCTCTTCCTGAGATTCACTGCGACTCTCAACCAGCCAGTAAAGCAGAAGGTTTATTTAAGGACAGGAACACAGTCTCAAGCAGAGCATGTAGGTACGACCAGACCCCCTCAATTAGGTCCCTCTGGGAGGTTCAGGGAGCTTAGACCCCAGCTTGGGGTTCCCTGCGTTGCACCACCCAGCCCCAACTGAAACCAAACCAAAACTCCTCCTGCAGCTCCTCTCTTCCCCTCCCCCCAGCTCCTCCTCTCCTTTGTTCAGTCTCCCGGGCAGAAGGTGTTAATTCTCCCCACCCCCGTTCCTGGCTCAGGTTACAGCTCAGGTAGCTTCCTTCAAGGGAAGTCCCCCATCCCCACTGCAACCCCCCTGCAACATTCCCCGGTCAAATCTGCCCTGCTCCCTGCTCCGTCACAGGGGGATAGATAGATAGATAGATAGATAGATAGATAGATAGATGGGGTGTGGGAGGTAGATAGATAGATAGATAGATAGATAGATAGATAGAGGGGGTGTAGGGGGATAGAGAGATAGAGGGGGTGTAGGGGGATAGATAGATAGATAGATAGATAGATAGATAGATAGATAGAGGGGGTGTAGGGGGATAGATAGATAGATAGATAGATAGATAGATAGATAGATAGATAGATAGAGGGGGTGTATGGGGATAGATAGATAGATAGATAGATAGATAGATAGATAGATAGATAGATAGATAGAGGGGGTGTAGGGAGATAGATAGATAGATAGATGGGGTGTATGGGGATAGATACATAGATAGATAGATGATGGGGTGTATGGGGATAGATAGATAGAGGGAGGGGGTAGATGAGTGTGTCTGGGATGGGTGATGGACGGCTGGATAGAGGGGTGTGTCTGAGACGGATAGATGGATGGGTGGGGATGGATGGGTAGATAGAGGGGTGTGTCTGAGATGGATGGATGGATGGATGGATAGATGTGTCTGAGACGGATGGATGGGTGGATGGACGACTGGAGAGAGGAATGGATGGAGGGGTGTGTATGGGATGGAGGGATGGAGAGGCATGTACGTGGGTAGATGGATGGCTATGATGGATGGAGAGAGGGAGGAGTGGAGGGACGATGTGTATGGGGATGGAGGGAGGGAGGGAGGGAGGGAGATGGATGGATGGAGGGAGGGAAGGGTGTGTATAGGGAGGGAGGGGGTGGAGGGACGATGAGTATGGGATGGATGGAGGGAAGGGTGTGTATGGGGATGGATGGAGGGATGGATAGATGGAGGGAGGGAATGGAAGGGCGGAGGGGGATGGAGGGAGGGGTGTGACTGTGGGCAGGGGGCTGGCTAGGCAGACAGATGGATGGCGGGAGGGAAGGGTGTGTATGGGGATGGATGGAGGGATGGATAGATGGAGGGAGGGAATGGAGGGGTGGAGGCAGGGGTGTGACTGTGGGCAGGGGGCTGGCTAGGCAGACAGATGGATGGCGGGAGGGAAGGGTGTGTATGGGGATGGATGGAGGGAGGGATAGATGGAGGGAGGGAATGGAGGGAATGGAGGGGTGGAGGCAGGGGTGTGACTGTGGGCAGGGGGCTGGCTAGGCAGACGGATGGATGGTGGGAGGGAAGGGTGTGTATGAGGATGGATGGAGGGATGGATAGATGGAGGAAGGGAATGGAGGGATAGAGGGGGATGGAGGCGGGGGTGTGACTGTGGGCAGGGGGCTGGCTAGGCAGACGGATGGATGGTGGGAGGGAAGGGTGTGTATGGGGATGGATAGATGGAGGGAGGGAATGGAGGGGTGGAGGGAGGGGTGTGACTGTGGGCAGGGGGCTGGCTAGGCAGATAGATGGATGGCGGGAGGGAAGGGTGTGTATGGGGATGGATGGAGGGATGGATAGATGGCAGGGAGGGAATGGAGGGGTGGAGGGAGGGGTGTGACTGTGGGCAGGGGGCTGGCTAGGCAGACAGATGGATGGCGGGAGGGAAGGGTGTGTATGGGGATGGATGGAGGGATGGATACATGGAGGGAGGCAATGGAGGGGTGGAGGGAGAGGTGTGACTGTGGGCAGGGGGCTGGCTAGGCAGACGGATGGATGGCGGGAGGGAAGGTGTGTATGGGGATGGATGGAGGGGTAGAGGGGATGGAGGGCGGGGTGTGACTGCGGAC